>NW_021848419.1:781998-783467 GCF_003651465.1 Formica exsecta
TCTTTCCCTCGTTCTCCGTTAGTGCGGCTTTTACTTATCTCTCGCGCGTTTCAACGTTCGCGGCTCAACGTTGAAACGATAGGGAACTTTTTTAATCTACAGAGCGCGAACGAGCAGATGCTTTCACCGACGACGGTTTCCCGACTTGACACGCCGTGTTAAGAGCGCGTCGAGGGGATGAGAGGAACGCTCTCTCGTCTCTCGTAGGTTCTCTCGCCCTTGGCGCCGCCTCCCCTCAGGATTCCGGTGGCCCGTGGACGTCAGAATGACGTGTCGGGAAAGATTTCGTTCCGGATGCCGCAGCAGCAGCCCGCGAAGAAAAGGTTGAATAACGAGCGGGTTGGGGGGAGAGGATTTCACGAGGCGCGCATTAGGCGCTCACCAAGTATATAGCCCGCAAGATCGTAACTAGGTGTAGGATATTCCGGAGGGCTTCACATCGAGCGTGAAGATATCATTTTTAATACCCCGTCGCGAAGACACGTTTACAACCCTGACGTTTATCCTCTCTCTCTTTCTCTCTTCTCGATATTTATTTCCGCGCTCGGATGTCAGTAATTTAAACTAGTTAGCGATATTCGATAATATTTAGTGAACTGATGCCACAAGCGAACAAAAAATGCTCGATGCAACTCTGTAACAATTGTTTGATGAAAAATCTGTTAGCTTCGCTATCCATTTTTACGTAAATAGTCCAAATATAATCAACAAAGTTAAACATCCAATTAAATCGGATCTGATATTTTTTTCCTCATAGTACCAAAAAGGAAGTAATTCGATTAAAATTATTTTTATCCGAGAATATGATCATAGTATAATCTTTTTATAAATGTATAATTATATGTATAAAATTTGTATCCAGAAACCTTCTTGTTTCTCGGAAATTGTGTGTATGTTCTCTTAATGAAATTCATTAAGCGATAGGTACGTGATATTGTGTTACCTAAGGGTAACCTTAAGCGGACGATGAGGCAAAACCGCCTCTTGGTGGTAACGAGAGAAATAATATTAACGACGCAAAATGGCGGCGGTTGTAGGGGATCGCTTTACACAGTTACGTCTCAGTGGCGACCTTCCCATGCGAGATCGCGACCGTCGACGCATAGTAATTCGAGATCATGCGCGGCGACGATACGGTTTTATCGTATTAACGCGTCCTTTTCGTCGGCCTTGTCGTGCGATAACGCATTATATACGAGCGCGAGAAGCTCATCTTCGAGAAAAGCCAGGCTAAACTATAGACATGGATGACAGGATCCAGGGATGACAGGACGATCATTATGATTTCGTTCCGGATGCCGCTCTAGTTTCTCTCGCGCGAGTCCACCTGCATCTCATCGCGCGAGATGCAGCCTCACCAAATGATTCGTCACGGTAGAATCAGCTTTAACGGCTTTCTCTTTCTCCCTCTTTCTCTCCTCGTCTTTCGCTACCCTTGCACCCTATAACTGTGTTCAATTCTCTTTCCC
>NW_021848419.1:784333-798288 GCF_003651465.1 Formica exsecta
CTTTCCCTCCGTCTCTCTGTAATTTCCCCTATTCTCTTTCGTTCTTTCTCTCTCTCTCTCTCTCTCTCTCTCTCTCTTTGCCTCCCCCTTCTGTTGTCAGCCCAAACTTTCAGAGAAATACCGGCAAGCCTATCCGACCGCAGGATAGAGAGAACGGCGTACGGTCAGTCTGTTACCGTGGTAACGCGATACAGGAACTAAATTCCGTATGTACTCGGGGACTAAGTGCACTTCTAACCGAAATTTCACGGCCTAAGCAAACGTTACATCGACACTTAAACGAGATTTCATATTAATGTTTAAAGCGATATTCCAACCCTGTCGTTGCGCAGATTGCAATTAGTGAGGAACAACTAGTGAACGTATACATATAGCTATGTGTATCGAAATGTTTAAGTGCTCGTAAACGCTTAATCAGATTTTGTTAAATTTATTACGGATTTATGATAGGGTAAATGAACGATATCTAAAACAGCAAATTTTGTTAAAAAGAAATTAAATTTCCGCGCATACCTTTTCGTATAATATTTTACATTATTCAAAATAACAGAATACATATATATTCATACATTGTGAACACGTCGAGAATAGAGATAAATTATCTCCCATTTACGAAGCACGCGATCAATCTTCCCGTTTGACGATCAACAAATACGTAAACTTTTATTTTCTCACGCGAGATTTATATCTTTAATTAAATCACAAACTTATGAGCAGAAAGTAAATGATGAGTAACATGCCTCAGATCAAGTAGAATAATTTCACATCTATTATTCTTGCTCTTCCATCATCGTCAAAAAAATTCGCATCATTAGAAAATTTAGTATTATTCATATACTAATTTGTTACTCTATTTTAGATTTTGTTGCTAAAACCATTTAGCAGGAATTTATGTTCAAAGTTGGTTGGCTTAGTTTGACATTAAATTAATCCTTTTGCTACTTTGAATGTGAATTCTTGCTAAACGGTTTGAGCAAGAAAATCGAGAATAGAGTAATAGATTAACATATAAATAGTACTAAATTTTCCACTAGACAAGTGTGAGATTATTTGATAATGATAAGCCAATTTATAACAGATGCAAAAATTGAAAATTTTTAAATTTGTATTTGTGTACCAAAAGGATTAAATGCAGAGAGAGAGAGAGAGAGAGAGAGAGAGAGAGAGAGAGAGAAAGATAGAGATCGAATCTTTTTAATGTAAATTAAAAAATATATACAAATATATAATTTCGTTTTTCTCTCAACAAGAGAAAATTTTGATTGAAAAGTTTGAAATATTTCAACAACATATATTTTTTTATCTACGCATATTCACACGTGTTTTAAATATTTTGAATATTTAAAAAAATAATATATTTTTAAGAGATATCTCTCAATATTATGTGTAAATTTTTTAGTTATTATCAATATTCATTATATTATCAAGGAAGTTGCCAAAACAAAATTGTAGTGATATATTGTTATTACTAATACTGTAAAAAAATAAATGCGGAAACGGCATGTAAGGGGTAGAAGATGTGCTTTACAATCGAGAAAGCTTTTTCTGTCCCCAAGGCAGCACGATGTCAGGTCACAGAGCACTGTTGTCATCCCTCATTGAATGCCCAGCATCCGTATAAAGACTATTCTCTTCTGCTGGCTGCTCCTGACATCTCGAGGATCTATATTTCTAGCAGAACCATCCATCTTTGGACCGTTCAGGTGACTAACGTGGAATATATTGTGCTTCGCGCTACATTTGGGAGGCAACGTTTAACCTTTGATGCATTGCCGTGTCTCTCCTACATCCCATGGCGGTGAAAATTTTGAAATTATATAATTATAATCTCACGCGCAATATTTCACGAATTTCTGTATGTATGTAAAGTTTATATAAGTGCGCGCGTGTGAGACACCAACGGATATTGAATTGTAAATATATCCAAATAATTCGTGCAGTAATGCATGGATATGCATTTTCAGCGTTGTCACGATTCTCTTTTTTTTATATTCAAATTTAAAAATAATTGTAAAATATTTTACGCAAAATTTAAATTTTGTATAGAACGCGATAGCACAATTCGATAAATATCTATTGTGGTAGTATTCGCATATATATAGGCTGCAAAAAAATAAATATATACACAAGATATCCGCAATCGTACTGCGTTATCATTATTTTTTTATAACAACGCAAATACCGAGGTATAATAAGATTCGAGATGATGAGATATTTCGCGAATACGAAAGAGATTGCAAAAGACCAAATTTCCTCCTCAAAATATACACGGTTTAAAGCACTGAAAACCTTATCATTGAAGCATCGTCGTAATCTCTAGCGAGCTTTCGGTTAATATAACCGGATGATATGCCAAAATATATCCTACATATATGCGGATTTTTGTGTCAATTTCTATGTAACGGCTTCTCGTGACCTTTTCGTTAATGAAACTGCGCCTCGGCTGCAGTAATACGCTCGAGTATCATGCGGCCAATTAGATGACGGTTGGATGCTTAAATTTAGGCGAATCATTACACGAGGATATTTGCTATGTTAAGAGTTCTAATTTTTAAGTGGTTTACTCTTCCTAACGCGAGAAAGCGGCGTTTTTTCATAAAAAATCATCATTAAAAAAAAAGAGAGAGAAACGCGAGGCAACGAAACTTTTAGCAATCTGGCGCTCGTCTTCGTAATAAGTGGTACTTTAAACATTAACCAAGAATATTACGTAGTTTGTTATAAAACAACGGCATATCTTGGTCATGTATCACATTTTATAATTTATGAACTCCAGCGGATAGAAAGCTTTTGTCCATCTTGCGTTCACACGATATATGTGTAGAAAATCTCTGGTAGAAAATGGCAACACGCGTATATAAATAATTAATAAACTTAATTAATAAACTTTATCGTATTTGGCACATCTGTTACAAGACAATATCAAAACTTTATTCAAATCCATATCATAGAACATTAATATTATTTTATGTTTATCATATAATTCATATAATTATAAAATTTTTATACATTCATTTTATAATTTTAATTTTTTATATATACAAATAATTACAAATAAACTGAAAATAAAAATATTAAATAATGATTAAATCCCTGATTTTGTTTCAAATGGATACAAAGAGAATCTACATTAATCACATTAACAAATAAAAAGAGCAGGAACGAAGATACTCGTACAATATCAAACAAATTCACATTTACACGCACGTCTCTTTCTGTTTATTAAAGCCTACTATTTACCCCGCATTACTGGAGCGCCACCAAAAAACGTATCCTTTAATCAGAACGTGTATCGCAATGCTGCGAATGTTTCCGAGATAATGAGTTACAGTACCGGCACCGGGTGTTTTTATGCAAATTTGACGCAGTACAAATTACACGTTATTTATATCTATGTATTTAAATTTCACACTGGCGTGGTCCGTAAACATTCGTCTGCGTCTTTCGCGGGCGTAACCCGCGTTTTTATGAAATTGCACGGAATAACTACGCGAAAGAGCATTTCGAGGCTCTCGCAGGCAAACTGTTTTATGTTAACGCTGACGAAAGCTTCAAACAGGGAGGAAAAATTTTCTGTTCCCCTCTTCGGTTTCCCCTCGAGCTAGACGGTTAATTTGTTTCGAAGTGCGGATTCGCGGATTCTCTCTCTCTCTCTCTCTCTCTCTCTCTTTCTCTCTCTCTCGTGATTCAATGCGAAAGAAACATGCGGCGCGAAGGCGGCGGAATTATTCCGCGGTCACTATAATCGAAGGCAAAGAACGGCCAACTGACTAATGAAATATTATATTTCCAGAAGAGATAACACTCCACCGGAAATGCTTGTACAGCTAAACTTAGACAACGCGAATTTCTCGCCGCGCAAGTTGCGACCGAATTGTATTGCGACGCTTAATTAGAGCGAAATAATTTGATAAATTGCGTGTAGTCATGCAGAATTACATATAACAATATAATATCTAATACTATAATATTTGTTATATATATATGTGTGTGTGTGTGTGTGTGTGTGTGTGTGTGTGTGTATAATTATAAAATATGTACTGAAGTATTTATAATCGTAAGTTTAATATTGAAATTTATAGATAACAATAATTTGATCAATATAATTCTCGTAGATGAATTTTTAACTTGCGTAACTGCAAAAAACTAAGCTATCTCGTTCTGAAATTTTATTAAGATCAATTAACAGTTAAACGATTAATTATCGATAAATGAGATATTCTGAAATAACCATTCGATTTAAAGTTCATTGAGAAAGATTTATTAATTATAAGTTTCTTTTATCCTAAAGCAATATTAGATTAATGACAGAAATTACCAACAGCAATTATTTTTTAAGAAGCCTAAAAATTGTTTAAAGCAAAGTTTAGGTGTAAGCATTACATCTTGAATTGTATGACGATTTTGTCATGAATTAAGAATTAATTTACACATGTAATATTTATTTTTATATGTATGTGTATCGTGCATTACATATTTTCGTGTATGAATGCATCCACGCGTTATCTCGTCTTCGCGTATAAAAACATCGCTTGTAAATTTGAGAATACGTATTCATCCTTTCAATGACCTAGATATCTCTCTGCAGTGACAGGACACCAAGCCCGCGAGAGACTACGACATCCTGCGCATTACAAACTTCCGCGAGTCAACTTCCACTAGGTTGGAACAACGGCACATAATTCCTCGGCAGCGAGTAATTACTTCGGCGGGAAATTTCCGTCTTTAACGATAAATTGATGATACCCGCACAATCTAATTAGAATTATTTCTTTCCCTCGGGTTTTCGTGACGAACTTAACGCGTTAACTTTTGCGCAAGAAAAAAATACGCGCATTGCTACAAAGGCAAGCAGTATTCTGCCAAAATGTTGCGCTAAAAGCTCACAAAATCAATTAGATGTACATCGCTATATAAAATGTGAAATATAGATAGGAAACAATGAGAGAAATTATTTTCTCATACGCACATAAATCGAGAAAATATATCGTATATATACACGAATATATTTCTAAAATATTAAGATAATATTTCCTCTTATTTAACTTTTGAAGATAATTTCTTGCTATATGAAAGTTTTAATAGTATTAAAAAAACATGTAAACAAAAATTATAGCTGCTAAAAAAATGTTTGTATATTTTTCGTTACTATGTACGTAGTGTTTGATTTTTCCCGAAGCGTATTCTTTTCAAACAACAAATCGTTACTCGAGCAGAGTAATTAAACAGCAAACGAATCGATATCCGCGTAGGCAATGCCGTGTTCAGAACTTTACATGACAGTATCTAATTCGGTAGCCATTAACCTGTCTGCCGCACAGGGAACAAAGTAAACTTCGGTCTGTGATTGCGTCCCGTTTAGTGTGCTCGTGCACCTTAACGTTAGGCTGCTCAAACTCGGGGTGTTTAGTGCGAGAGCTAATTTGGCATCGACCAGGTTACGCTTTGGCGCCGGTGGACTTACCAATGTTTATGTTTAGGTCGGTTCTCCGGACTGCTTACTGACAATACTGCATCGAGTGCAGCGGCGACATTAGTTGTCCCCGAAATACCTCGCGTAACTTCCGTAATCTAGTCTGACCCACTTCGCTCTCGTACGCAAATTGGATGAAAACTGGTGTGGTGGCCGAGGATTGTCGAGATAGCGAAATTATCGCGGGCAATAAATATCGACAGGAATAAAACGCGCGATGACTTTTCGCGCGGCCGACAGCAACCTATGTTCGATATTTTGAAATATCGCGCGTTTACGAAGCGATCGGATATATAGGCAACATATAGCGGATGCAGGGGACCAAAAATCAGCATCTCTCGATCTCGGTAGGACCACGAAGCCGCTTAAGACCGGCTAAGCTGCTTTTGGAACGGACCGCGCGGTGCGACTCGACGCATGTATGTATATGTATGTATATGAAGAGTATTCGGAATACTATAGCAGGCCGAACCCGTCCCGCCGGCCGGTCTTCAACTCCTCTACCTGAGCATCGTTAACACCGTGGCTTACTCCGAAAGCCACTTTACGCTCGCGTGCGCGTTAACCTACCGCACCAGAGTCCACAAATTCGCGGCCTTGAGACGGTGGATACTTCGCCGAACACCGCCGGCGAATTTATTCGAGATTATACGGGAACGGAAGGACCATTAAAGCATCGTTGCGTCTCATTATTTCTCTAAGCTAACGTACCTTCTTTGATTCTGTGTGACGGGACAAAGGGGGAATTTATACGAATCGACTTTTGATTTCACACGAAATACGTATGGTAGATATTAAAAATATTGAACAATTGGCGAATTCATTTAGCGTTTTTGTATAACTAGATTATTTTATGTCAAAGATTAAAACAGTTGTAAATTAGAGAACAGATTCATCTAGTATCATTAGTGTACAGATATTAAAATTGATACACCATTTCGTTGTCCGGTTTCAGCTCTCGTCTAAAAATTGAAAATAAAGATTACTTATATGTATGTATGATATATAAAATATGAAGCAAGATAAAAGAACAAAAGTTTGAGTCAGTTATCTCTGTATTGTGAGAAAAAGCAGATTAAGAATAAGAAAGAGAATACTTTTTTATTATTTCTGGCCTTAATATCTCACAATATTATGCTCTATTAATTAAAATTATTATATACAATTTTTTAAAACACCTATGTCATTTAATAGATAAGCGGTAATCCTATGTCATGGTGTCTTTTATCACACGGTGGATCAACCATAGCGAGGTTCATAAAAGCCGACATTTCCGCTTGCTCTCTTCGCTCACGGACGATCTGGAGATGTCGACTTTTTCCACGGTGGTTGCCTGAAAGATATGAAAGGAGCAGGGCATCAGTCATCTTCCCCCCGGAGTCGCGCCGGGCCAAATTGTCGCGTCTTTGGTTTTTCTGAGGGAAGCGCGCGCGGCATAATGGAACGGAGGGGGAACTTGAGTGGCCACGGAAAAAGGGCTCTCGCGGTTGTATCCCTTTAGTCTGGCCAACCCCTCGACTGTCACTCAGAGTCAGAGTCAGAGCGTTCTCCTCCATCGCGCGGAGCTCCCTCCACAGATCTCTCTCCGGGACTGTCGCGATACCGATCTAGCACGAGAAGAGCACGCTGGACCTGGACCTGGCTGACAATAACGGCCTCTTAATCTCCGCGAAGCGAAGCGGTTTAGTCATACTCGAGAATGCAGGTTCACGGAAAGGGATGACTATGATTCATCGAGCCATCCAGCATACCGATGCGGATTGATCTTGATCCCGTGCCTGGATCCGTCACGACTGATCGAAGGAGACGCCTTCGACGTCGGCTAACGCGATTACGTCATTACTAGCTTTTATACAACGCCCGTTCTTAAAGCCACTCCTTACGATCGATATCGGAGCATCGATATAACATTACAACGACCATGGTGAATAACCATGAGAGTCGAAACTTCAGAATCAATCATTGGCTTATCTTAAAGAGGAAGTAAATGCATTTTTAAGAACGCGGGACAATCTTCTTAACAAAGGCTTCATATTAATACGATCGAATTTTAAATGTACGATAGATAGATGATGTTTAAACGAATTGCATTTGCAAGTAAAATAAACGATGAGAAGTTTTTAAATCGTGTCGATTTATTATATGAAAAAAAAATGAGAAGATATATACATGTATATATGTATGTGTGATGTAAATATATATAAAAAGGAAATCGGTATAAATCGTTAGCAAAAGTAATAAACGAGTTAAAATAATAAATAAAAACAAATTTCTTAATCATTTAAAAAAAAAAACGTGGATTTCTGGCCATTTAAAGATTTCTTGAAAACAGAACGTTTTCGTAATTTTCTGAAAATAAAACACAACCCATACAGCAAATCATGTAAATCAATTTACTATGCAATCAAAAGCTCTTTGCGAGTAGATTAAATTACTTTAAACGGTAAAGAGAGCTCGAAGCCTAAGATCGTCGAACCGGCTTCGCGTTTCATTCGCCAATTCGGTCGGAAGAAATTGCGCTACGGCAGAGACGATCAAAATTCCCGCGATGGAGCGAATCGGAAATAAGAATGACGTATAAAAGAGCCAGAGCACGTAGGGTCAGTTTGCCAGGCGCGGCATATCCTGTACCGTGAAGAATCTCCGACAAATCTTATGTACGTCCAGCTCGTCACATGACCCTGCAATGCCCCGCCTGAATACTGATCGTCGTCCTCCGGAGACTCGAGGAACACTTTGCGTCCCTTTGTAAAATCAGTAGTGAGCCTTTTTCAGTCTCCTTTTACTCCGGGATGCAAGCTTGTTCCCGGAGATCCTTTATAGTTACATACCCTTCTGTCGTCTTGCCGTCCGCCGTTATATCCTCGAGTACAGACGTTACGTCTTACCGTTTCCGCGGCTGCCAACGCGGAAGAGAAATAAGAAACATGCTTTTTGAATTAGAGCCCTATGCGCGCACCGCGAGCTTCTTGCGCGTAGACGCAAGTAATAAATAGCGTCACATGCTCCTCCATCCTGCGCGCGCTAGCGCTTACGTAAGCAGCAAAGAAGGCGAGACTATGAATTGTGAAGAAGATTCGGTTATAATATTAAAAACGAGATATTACATGCAGTTCTACGCAATTTTACTATCTTATAAATAGAGGGAAAAAAACGCGTGAGAGAAACTAGAAATTTTGCGCGCAATATATTTTAGTATATTCTAGTATATTCCTTATTAGTCTTGCGTATGTTATATGATTTTTCTTACAAAAATATAAAATTTTTTAATTCACGTATAATATATTAGCGTTTATGAAAAAAAAACAAAAAATGCAAGATGTAATTTTACACACCACTCTCTTCAAAAATCTTTTAAAATTGCGACATACATTCAATTTATAGATAATGTAATATCGTCGTTTAAAAGTAGATCAAGAGTCATCTTCGGAGTCCGCAGTTTTATAGTGGCTCGTAATGCACCGACCAATCGTTACACTTAAGAATTAAATCTAGTGGCGTCGTTAAACCCGAGGAGGATCCGGGTTGGTCTCCGGCGATATAGCCGGCTTAATATCCTTGACGTAAATAGATTACCGCAGTGAAGCGGGTCGGGTTAGACGCAAGCTCTTTGCTCGCGGGAAGACACGGAAGCGCAAGAGAGCGAGAATCTCTCTCGTGGGAGGATCTCTATATGCGAGAAAAGAGAAAAAGCGAGAGAAAAGCAGGGAAGAAGAGGAAAAGAGAAAGAGAAAGAGAGAACGATTTTCTTTCGGAGGAAAATGCAGAAAATTCGTCGGGCAGACGATGGCGAAGGGTCGGCTAAGAGGGTAGCGCTATAGAGGAGAAAGGGGAAAGGATAAAGGAAGGGTGAGCCACTGATAAGAGAGCACCGTAGGAACTGGCACGCTTTGACAGCCAGTAAATTAAAGTATATTTCCACGACGCGCCGGGAGGCAGATGCACTGTACGCGGTAATCCGAGAGAGATTCTTCCGAGCAGAGATGAAAGGTAGATACGAAGAGAGGGAATTTTTTATGAACGCGGAATCGGCATACCGTTGGAGCGCCGGTACAGCCGAAGGGGAGCCTGAAAATCATGTCCACCTGGATAGCGTAGGAGCCATCAGCCGGGAGAAATGGGAGAGTAAAAGGAGTTGTCAGAATCAGATGAGAAGGAAGAGAAGAGAGAGATTGTGTCTCGGAAAAGAGTATCTGAAGATACGTCCCACGGATCCGCGAGAGAGGGAAATCGATGAAGACGATGAAAAATCCTCGAAAATATGGAATCTCGACAGTCAAACGAACAAGTCCGCCGAACGAGAATTATCAGAAAATGGACCGGAAAAAAGGGAAAGTTTCGCCGATTGGATAATTGGACCATAAAGTACACATATCTTGCAAACGTTATATTATTATACTAGACCATCATTATTTTTTAAATAAAACGACGTGATATTTTCAACAATCGCGAAATATTAATAAAATTTTGTCTGATAGAGCGCATATATATATATATGTGATTTCTAGCCGTATAATGATTATAGACTAATACTATATTTTATACGATATAATATAGATAAACTATATGAGATATACGCGATACGAAGCGGGCAGCGGCTCATAAATCATTTCTGCTTGCAGTTATCGCTGCAGCATTCTCTTCTCTTCACCCCCGAGGGGGAACGAACGGGCCTTGTTCGATTCTCTCGTCGAGAAATAATGCTAAAAGTTCATTCATTACCATCAAGCCAGATAAGAACAACAAATTATAGACTTTTGATAGTATACCCTGGAGGAGACTCAAGTAGTCTCGTGCTCATTTCCATTCGGTATAAATCCCGGAATCGTAATTAGGTCGATAAGGTACCACTTACATTTGGATTTTCGCATTGAAACCATCGTTTTAAAGGGCATTATGATACCGTTTATTATCAGATAATTTAACCGCGTATTATTCGAATTAATTGTGGATTATATAAACTCTTTTAGAAAAGACACTAATTGTTTGATATTATTTAAAATATGACATATACGAATCACGTACTTTTAATGTACATATAATATTCGTTTCTCCATATTATTTAATTATGACATGTAATTATTTGTCTATTTATTAATAAATGTTATACAAAAAAAAAACAATAAACGCAGACTTGTTATACAAGGAAATATAATTACATAAATATCTATATATATATCGCAATATGAAACATATATATATGAAAGATAGGAAAGAACAATAAATGTGAAAGAGAGAAAGAGAGAGACGTTTGATATATATAATTACACAGTATCAACATAATTATATTACACGGAATACGAATGAAAATTTAATTCCTATACTTTTATTAGGAAAGCTTGTTATTATACACACACACGCGTAACTCTTTTTGCGTTCTGATTTTACAATAGTATTTTGCTCGTTATGTTCTTTTTTATAAAAAAAAAATAAACAATTTGTAGGTACAAACAGGCTTTTTACATTAGCGAACAGGTGCAAGAGTTAATAAAGAGACGAAGAATTTACGGCGGCTAAGTTCAGTCCGCGCTGGACGTTAAGCTGAACGTAAGTCTCAACATTGCATTAGTTACATGAGAAGTGAACCATGGCAGTTTTATCCGCGAAGAAGTCGTTGGGCTACAGAATGAATGAGCCGTAAAATATCAGGATTACGGTCAGTTCTTACGAAGATACGCGAAACAAATTCTCGTGTTTAATGTTGTTAATACGTAGAGCAATTCGTGGATATTTTCTTCTCGCAGAATGTTTGCGTGTGTGCGTATTAAATACACTGCTAAAATTAACATGTATGCATACATTAGTAACAAAATATTATTTCGTTAAAATTATACTTTCGTCATAATGTTAACGCTAGTATTAACAAATATAACGATAATGAAATAGAGAGCAGTAGAAATATTGTGATTCATAATGTATCTCCTGAAATGATTTACTATCAATCCCAGTTTATCGAGGCCATAAACTGTGTCGCGTTCAACGCATGATAAAAAAATCTATAAGATAAATAAGATCGCGGTCGTCGACCTTAATTTACATTCTTCTAAGAATCGTTGCTGAATAGAAGCGAACGATATAAGACGTATCTCACGCATGTTGCAATCGCAAACGCGGTTTTATCACGCGCCGCGTGAACGCACAATTCCATGTGCGGTTTTATTTACACTAGCGCGACAGCTCATTTCGACGAAATCTCACCGCGAAGATAATCTCACAGTCTCGTCATCAACGATGCTTTCCTTTTCAACGCGAGTTCCCGAGCATAGCCGCGAATAGAGTTTTATAACGAGTGTTTACTCGCCGCAATGGCCAGAATAGAAGGGGGGAGGGGGGGAATCTCCGTTTGAGAAAACGAGAAAGGAGAAGAGAGGAACCGCTGAAAGCGAGCGGAAGAGAGAGAGAGAGAATGAGAGTAAGAGGTACAAAGCGATGTAAGGAGGTAAAGTGCAGAGATGAGAAATGTGGAGAGACAGATAAGACAAACTACTTCATTTTACGCGCGCATATCCAGAAGAGCATCCTAGATCCGGAATTCAGGAATTGCCGGAGGCTCGAACCATCGTCGTCGTCGTACTGGCTCGTTCCAGCAATAAGCGCGAAACTTGAAGAAAAAGGAAGTATCAAACACTGTTGTGAGAGAAACTCGCGAGCAGGGAGAAGGGGACTGCGCATACCGTACGCGGTTGATAGTAGTTGCTGCGTTTCGTCTATTCTTCCGATAATAGACGAGGGAATGTGAAGACATATATATATAAATTTTAATACGCGTGTTTAGAAGAAAAAAAAAAGAGAGAAGAAAGATGGAAATGTCAAATCTTTCAAACCAGGGGCCAATATTTTACGACGCCCCCTATTATATAAAAATTTAATTTTTTTTTTTAGAGTTCTGAGAAGATTTCAGATGGTTCCATAGTTCTGGATAAGTTTCAAAAATAGTTCTGCTCAAAATATCTTTCGAAAGAGAAATCTCTTTTTTTTTCCGATAACCGCCGCAATAATTGTTTGCCATTTAGTTGTCTTTTGATATTTCATTGCCGTAATTTATCAACAAGCCTTGTAATTATTCGTCTGCGGGATAACGCGCGTGCAACGTGCCACTCGCATGGCTGCACTTGCGAACGAACCGGGCGGCCACTGGACCAGGGTGTTAAAGCATTAGGGGATTCTCCCGATGTGTCTGATGATCATTTTATATTAGCCAAGGGGAATCTGCATGACAATGGTTGGTTCCATTGTATGATAAGCGCTTCACGCCGCGCAACCCCATCCATATGTTAATATCCTACCGTGCTTACAGCGACGGCTAACTCGTGAAAGTGAATTATGTGTACGCGAAAGTGCGTGATGGTACTTCCCTGTGTCTGCCGTGTGTCTCCGTTTGGATCCCTCCCCGGGCAGATCCCTGAACTACGAGACGCTTTATATGCCTCTCTGTGTCTGTGTGAGTCTTTTTTTTAACACTTTCACAAAATTCTGCATGCTCGCCTCTACGAGCAAAGCGTATCCCTAAAATTATCGCGAAAGATCTCGAGTTTTTTCCCTACTGTAATAAAGCCTGTAATAATTAACCTCTGAATTGATTAACGCTCTTAATTTCTCCATGCAATTTCAAGTAGCCATAATATATATTAAAATTCTATTTATAACATTATCTTTTATTAACGGTATCTTTTCCTATATATCTGATTAATAAAAATCTGATAATTGACGTCTTTTTTTAAACGAAAAATAAAATATAATATGTATATAAAGCTAGCTATTAAAAATAAAGACAAAACTTTTAATTATTTATAAGTTTTCATTAAATGATACGCTAGCTTTATATTACAATATATCAAACAAATTCCAATACTTTATTCGATATTAATTTCGTCAAGATTGTCTTGACAAAATTAATATTATTTTCTTGTATATAATTAGTCTCACACGAAGAAAATGATGAAGCCGCCGCTAAATCCGACGGCTATGGCACTACCCGGTTTCGTTAAGCGCATTGGCAGTTCCGGGATAACGGCGCAAAAATATAACGGGCGCAC
Source organism: Formica exsecta (assembly GCF_003651465.1). Lineage (NCBI taxonomy): Eukaryota > Metazoa > Arthropoda > Insecta > Hymenoptera > Formicidae > Formica > Formica exsecta. The sequence continues at coordinate 797,843 of NW_021848419.1, forward strand.
GTATGCACGTATGACAACACGTGACATTATACTTTTATGGCAGGTCGTGATTATGTATCAACCGGACAGATTTATACGTTATATATGGCATTATCGATTTTCTCACGCCACGGAATGTTTCGGGTTGAGCCCTGTGGGAAATATGCAGCACCAAAGTTAAATAGCGTACGCGCGCGGCAATAGATGTTAATCCAGACTAGCGCACACATACGTTCATGTATAACATATGCAACGCATATATACTATATATTCTTCAACTCACATAACGCAGCCTGTATTCAAAATATATTTAAAAAATTATTACATTAAAAAAATTGCAATAGATGACTAGCGCACACATACGTTCATGTATAACATATGCAACGCATATATACTATATATTCTTCAACTCACATAACGCAGCCTGCGCAGCCTGTATATTTAAAAAATTATTACATTAAAAAAAT
>NW_021848419.1:799755-804186 GCF_003651465.1 Formica exsecta
TTAATATATTAAAAATTATTACATTAAAAAAATTATTATATATATATATATATATAAATTATCCATTGCACAAACGTCGCAAACATTATTAAAATTCTAATGTTTAGCATTAATTTATTTTTTTTAATCTATTATTTTTTCTATTCTATAAAAGCATTATAAATATCGCATATGGAAATATATATAGAACTAATGCAATCTCGTTTAATATAGATATAATTGCAAAAACCTGGAGTCGAGTAATCTATTTTTACACTGGAGAACCAAATCCGAAAATTCCTTCTGATGCATTTATTTTAAATAATAAATTTAATATTTTGAATATATCATATTTAAACATGACACAAAAACATGTGTGGATCTTTCAAGATATTGCTAAAACTTAATATCACGAAAACACGCTCACATATTTAACGACATTGTAGAATAGATCTTGTTGCAAATTCTCGTCGCAGATGTGTATGATAAATGGAATATATGCGGAAGGAAAAGGAACGTAATCGCAGATGTTTATTAAGATTGCACAACTGGTACAATGTATTGATATATAAAATTATATTTTATGACTGACGTGAAAAATAAATTATCAAAATCGTCAAATTGCGAACATTGAGAAAATATAATGAAAGAGAAACAAACATTCTATATTAGTTATATCAAAAATTCTATAAAAAACGGAATACTTACGTGTATATATATATAGAAAAATATTATCGCGAACGATTTGCTTTAATTGAAAAAGATTTTAATTCATTAGCAGTGCGATAGCGCACGGATCATTGAAATGCTTTCGTGGAACTTTTTTTTATTACTGTCGTAATTGGATTTATAAGTCAGAAATTCTAAGTATTAAAAGCTAATAAAAGCAGTTAGAGTAGTGAAGTTTTAAGTGGTAAGTAGTGCAAATATAAAAGCTAGAAATTTTAATGACTATTCAATGAAAATGGAGAGTAAATTAACGAGATAACTTTGCATGACTTTTGAAACAGGATAATATGAGCGACAAATATATATCATTACTCGCATTTTAATGGAATTATGTAAATACGATAAAGAACGAAACTGCACGTTTTATTTTATTTTTTATATGAAGGAGTCCTTTTTATTCTCGAAATTCATACTGCCGTAATAGCTCCTGGAAAATCCGAAATATGCCAGTCGCGTCACTTTACAACGTATTACGTGGCGGCCGAATTCGATTTGTCTCGATTCGAGCAATCGTTTCCTCCTGACGGAGAGACGTTAATTTAATCGGCATTCTGAAACGAGTAGTTGCGTGGCAGTCTGAAGCGGAGGAAAAGGACGGGGATGGAAGAGCGAGCACGAGAGACACTCGAATCTGCAAAGGAAATTAACAATGTTTTCCTCTCACTCGCTTCTTCGAGAGGTCACTTGTCATCGAGTAGAGAGAAAGAGAGTCTTCCGTATAGTGGAGCCTTCCACTTTAACTTTGAATTTCGTCTTCATTATCTTGCTCGTAAAGTTAAGAAAAAAAACGGTTTCTAATGCGCCAAAAAATATTGATTTCTTAAGTTAATATTCGAAGTGTTAAAACAAATCTGTAAAAAATTATCGCAATTTTTCATTGAATAATGAACCAAAAAAATTTTTTTGTTTCAGCGGTCCTGTTAAGAATTTTAAATATTACTTCAAGACTTCTAAAAGAAATACTAATGGTAAAATTAATTATTTTCAATTTTTATAATATTATTGCTGATTTAACAATTCCATTTTATAATGTTAATACCCCAAAGATTTATTAATGGATTTTTTAGTTTATTTCTCCAAAACTATTTTTAAAAATAATAAGAAACTAAAACTTTTCGGAGTAATTCAGAAGTTTAATTAAAAATTAATTTCTTGAAAAATGAGACGCCAACTTTACAAAAGTATAAATGTCGTTTGCACCTTCCAATAATCGGCGAACATTCATGGATGACGCGAAGCAGATCTAAAAATGTGATCCTCTCGTGCGCGCTTTCTCGCCCGGTTCTCGAAATGAACGTTTATCCTTTGACTGTTCGATTGCGGTAATACGAGCACCACCATCGTCGCGAACGTCGATTGTCGGCACGGTCGAATGCTGCGGAATATCCTCGCATGCATTTGGAATTGCGACACTGAAATGGGACGCGAGGGTTATCCCGACGTCGGCTGTCAAAGGGATGAGAACGTTAGGGTGACGGCAAACGTGCTTTTATGACGGGGTCTGGTTACCCCGAGAAGTGCGATAGGAGAAAAAAGTCTCCGCGACGAAATTAAGATCGCCCGGTTCTCGAAATGAACGTTTATCCTTTGACTGCTCGATTGCGGTAATACGAGCACCACCATCATCGCGAACGTCGATTGTCGGCACGGTCGAATGCTGCGGAATACCCTCGCATGCATTTGGAATCGCGACACTGAAATGGGACGCGAGGGTTATCCCGACGTCGGCTGTCAAAGGGATGAGAACGTTAGGGTGACGGCAAACGTGCTTTTATGACGGTGTCTGGTTACCCCGAGAAGTGCGATAGGAGAAAAAAGTCTCCGCGACGAAATTAAGAGCGCATGCGGCGAAACAGAGAGAGAATCTTCGCCGAGGCGTGAAGTAATCGTTTGATCGACCTTCGATACGCGAGCAACGTGATCGCGCCTGAAACGCATGAGCCGCCGATTGCCTCAATTAAACGCGTAAACGCGGGATCGAATGAGCGTGACCTTTGATGTCGAATTACTGCCGCATTTTAATAACAAGGATTTACAGTAGTTTAAAAGCTGTTGCTTTCAAATGCGCGCAAGAGAAGAGGAGAGCTGTAAAATGATGCAAAGTGCTGTCAAGGTAAATGAGAGTGCATTTCGACTTTTGAGTCGAAACGGTTCTTCTTAATTACAGAGTTTCTTTCTTAACAAACCGCACATTTTTCATTTTCAACCTTAATGATGTAGTTAAATTTATGACGATTTATATGAATTCGTTTTACAAACAAAAAATTATAATTATCAAAATTTCTGTAATGATTGTAATATGTAATTTTGGTATTATTACAGTTTAATAATATCTGTTAATCTATAATATTTTTAATGACAGTTTAATGCCGTATGGTTTATATATTTAGATATCGCAGAGTAATTTATGGATCTTTCGTGGCTCGTAAGTAATGATGTTTCCATTTGTAATACCTTAAGGAACACGCAATAAAACGGATTCGGCGCGACATGTGACATGATCGTTTGCAAGAATCATTTGCAAGCATTATGCACCTGCACCATGCACGATGGAGTACAAACGGACTACACGGGTGACAAGTAAGATTTGTGGTAAGGTATATTATACGCGGGTCGCGCAGCAATGACGTTATGACATAATATCTGCATTTCGCTGAGAATAATACTCCTGCGTAATGTATGATAGCGCCAGAATTGCGCCAAATGCATCATGCAACACTTTATTAATTTTCCCTATATATGTTTTACAAAATATGGATTTTATATATTATTCAGTTAAGATATAAGAACAGTGAAATAATAAGAAATATTCTTCGATGAAATCTTGTGTCACTACTTCAGTGACATTTTTATTTTTACTTTTATAAATATAAAATTTTATCACACACGGCACTTTCTAATTAATTATTATTATTATTATTATTTGTTTGATATATACATATGTATTTACATGTACAATATATATTTATGCACATATATTCATGCAAATATCTCTTAAGAAGACCTATGGAATCATCCATGTCGACCATTAAATAATTGAAACAAAAGGAAGGAAAACTCTCTTATAATCCTTGAAAGGCATCTAGTTCGACTAAGAGGTTTCCAAGAAAGCAGAGATGAAACAAAATCCCGAAATAAAGGCAAAAAGCATCGTCGAGCAAAATAATCCGCTTTAATTGGCAGCCCAGCAATCTCTCTTCCTGTCTTCTCTCTCTCTCTTTCTTTCTCCCCCTATCTATATATAATATATTCAATTTACTAGAACAAAACTATAAAAGTATACAAATTATTATAAAAATTGGTTTCAAATAACTCGCGAATCACTTTAATCGCTTTTAGCGATAGTTCGACGTTGTTGCAGAAACTCCGAAACTACGTGCTTGTAACAGTAAATTGTAAGCGAGATGTAATGATTACGAATTTCCCGTTAATTACATTAGAGCGTGTAACGCGTCTACGATACTTTTCCGTATGAAATTCTATGGCAACATTGTGTTATGTTTGACTTCTACGCGAACCATAAACTCATGTTAGAACGGGAACACCATGAAGAACTATGTTACTAATATCCGACACGGCCAACATAAATACAACGGAATGTAATATACGTAAAATGAAGCGTGTGTACATATAAACTACATCGCGCGGCACACCCGGAAGTGCATGCGATTCTATTATCCATACAAGCGCGCGCGGGCGCGCGCGATCGTATTGCTTCCTGCT
>NW_021848419.1:804741-816133 GCF_003651465.1 Formica exsecta
CTGCTGATAAATTTTACTTTGGATTATTTTATAAACAAACTTCCGAGTCGGATAAATTTTGTAACCGCTGCGCTTCCATGTTTTTGAACGATTGCGTAATCACTTGGAGAAAGAATTTTTTCATTGCCAGTATACACGTAATGCAAATATATTTAATTATTATGTTATATTATTATTATTGATGTATAATTAAATTTATTCGGTGATTGTAAAGCGTTCGTGAAGTATATTTTAACTATATTATCTTAATTTGGCAAAGAGAAAGAGAGAGAGAGAGAGAGCTTATATGCTGGAAAATTGAAAAGCTACAAACAATCAGAGTACGCAATCAGAGGATTTATTTTCTACCTTTTCATTGTCGAAGAACGTACACACAACTATACACAATGTCGAAAGTTACGAAAATATATATTACTCTTGGCTCTTTTGTTCGTATCTCAGTATATATCTCTGAGGAGAAACGACAAAAGCGGAAACGTTAAAAGTGAACACGAAAATGTGCTATTTTATCGACAAATCCTGATATATCTCAATTGTATCTCGATCTTGTATCTGGACTCACAGGATCCCCCCGGAGAGACAAGAGCAAAACATTGCAAAAAGAGATCTCCGCAAGAATTAAAAGAAACTCATGAAGAATCGAGGAATCGAATGGCTTTCATTCCGTGCCATCTTCACGAACCCCTTCTTTCATTTTTAGCTTCCCCTCCGGACATTTCTCTCCTTTGCGCTCTCGACGAACAGGTCGTAAAACGCTTTCCCATAAAATGTCCTTCCTGTTGCCGGTAGCACGTCGCCGGGAAACATTACAAAGAACGTCACGTGGAAAAGGAGGTCAAGTAGACGACAGAAAAAAACAACGATCTATCTGTATTTCTACGATCATTTCAATCGATGATTGATATGATACGCAGGTTCGCTAAATACGTCAACGATTTGTTTTTTCTTTTAAGGAAACAACCTCGTCTTGATCGCGTATGCAATCTTATTCGTTTATTTGCATATATATGTGAGATCTTGATCAACAAAAAAAGTGGAAATATGTTTTCATATTATCAGAGAAATTGCAAGTATAATTTTTGTGTCTTTAATATTCACAACTATTATACCACTGTCATTTGCAGTCGATAAGTAGTACGCAATTATTTTGTATTAACAATTATTTTGAATTAGCAATTATTTTGTATTAAATAACTTCGCAATTAGTACAAAACTAATGATTAAAATATGTTACATTACAATATTTAAAATAATGAAAATATTACGATAACACACTCCCTCCAAACGCGATCAATGGCGTTGCAAGAACTTAATTCAAAAGGCAAAATCAAGAAAAAAGATGTGTTTTTGTTAAAGCGTATTGCAAAGAAAGGACTTGTGAAACGAGAAGAGAGATTACATAAAAGACAAAGAAATACGCGCAAAGGCGCACCCCATGGTGAATAATAAAAAGTCGCGTCCGCATGAAGTACACGTGCGATTTTCATGACCATCACATGCACTCCGGCGATTTCTGCGAACAGCGCAGTCTGACCGACTAAAGTGCACCTCAACTATACATAATAGATAAATGCATTTGGTTAGAAGCGCCTTACGTGGCTTCGCTAACAAATTACTTTTATTCCCGTAGAACTTCGGGCTTTCCTGCCCGAATTAAGCAATTTTTAAAAATTTAATTTAGAAGTCAATTTTCTTATTAATTATTTCATACGATTAAATATTAATAAGATATTAATAAGTAAAGATTATAATTGAAGATAATCTTTAGTTTCTTTCCGTCTTTAATATCTACTAATGCATATGGAAATAACGAGAATATTCAACACAGAGTTATAATTAGCCTATCTCGTCGGTAAAATTTCAACCTCGTTTAAATCGCTGACAGAAAAATCGATAAATTTTTGCCGAATCATATTACAAACATATATATCGCATCAATAAGGAACAAATTTGAATATTCGGAATAAATTGCTTGAGAGTTCGCGCTGAGGATGAGAAAAATGTCCATTGCCTGAAGAATATTCATTCTCAGCGGATTTCTGAACTCTTTCTATGCGCTGCAACATTGCGGTCTCCACAGCCCATAAGGAATCCGGAATACCAGCTTTCGCATTTGAAAAGGAACTGACAGAACGGCAATAGTAGGTAAGTAAAGCCGAAAGAATGTAAACGAAGCGAAAAAAAAAGAGGAAAAGGAGTCATATCTCGGAGATGCTCAGCGCGTCTCTCTCCACGAGACTAATAAAATTTTATAATAGAGCAAAAAATATATTTTTGCATATTTTTAAACAATCGCAATGGATATAATTTTGTAGAAATATTTTAAGCATAAATAAATCCTCTACATAGACTCTTTTCGTTTTTCTTATTTATACTATTCGTATCCTATATTTCGAAAAACGTAATTTGGTAGATCTCACCATAGTGAAAATTATTATTATTCTCATCTTAAAAAATAAAATTGTAAATAAAAATCTAGAAAGACAAAAAAACTGACTCACATCAAGTTACACATCATGTCGAGATTGCGTGACGTTATACGATAGGAGTCTCATCAATTACTTGTGTAAAGTTCTCGTATATAGTGCGCAAAACGTGTTTCGCGAATTACACGTACTCCGCCTAACCGAGATATCACTTGGGATAACAATGTCCCACCACAAAAGAGAGAGAGGAAAAAGTGCGCGCGAGAAAAAGAATGTGAAACGTAAAAAACTTAGATTACAAAAATGCATCAAGCGAGACGGTGACAAATAGTCGAACTTTCACCAAGCCTGCAAATTACACGTATCTTCATGAGCGCGCACGCGCGCTTTCGAAATTTCCGCAGCACTTAGGGAACGACTCGTCCTTATGGAGGGATTTTCGTCAGGACGAATCGCGCGCGAAATGCTACGCTATCATTCTCGTCGCTCAATGGGATTTCCGGGAAGTTTTCAGACCTATAACTGAATTTGTTCGCGCCAGTAAATTTCACATCCTCGCCAATAAAGTTACACGCAGAGTTTTTCAAAGAGACTTTGATTTTAATGATCCTTTGATAAATTCAGAACGATTTTTTCTTAGAAAAAATATCACGTGAAAAAAAGAGTTTAATTTCCCGCGCGCTTTTTTATCTTTTTTCTCACATTTCTGGAAAAAAAAAAATCGATTCTACAAAATCTGAAAAACCAAATCAAATAGTTTATATAATCACTGAAATTCGAGTCTCTTGATGAGAACGATGAAAAAATCAATGCTTTTCCGCTATGACCTAATCCCATTAAACGCGGACATTTTAGCAACCATTAGATGCACGCACAGAAATTAAAAGAGAGAGAGAGAGAGAGAGAGAGAGAGAGAGAGAAAGTTAGAAGATAAAGAAACATTAAATCCCTCTTTTCTCTGAACATCACGAGCGATGAAAAGACACGATGATAGGGAAAGCGGAAATGACAATGACGCTTACAAAGAAAACGATGTGAGATCGGCCGAGCGGTGGCCGAGCGAAAGGAGGCTGAAAAGCCAACGCGGCGGAGGAAAAAAACGTTAAGATACACGGGAGATACGCCGGGCTGTAAATAATGAAACTTTACATCAGCGCGGAGATGCTTGCGGTGTGTTTTCATTGCGTGAAGTGGAACTGTCTAGACGCATTCAGAGCTTTCCAGAGAGCACAGCGAAAGAGAGCGGCTTTTATAGCATGCTCTCTCTCTCCTTCTTGGCACGCTTTTCTTCTTCCTCTTCCTCATCCGGGCCCGACGATTTCCCGCAACGAGCTCTTTTTTTTATCGTTTACTTTTTCGCGCCCCGCATTCCCACGTGTACACCCTGCAGCATCATCTAAGCGAAGCCGAACCGGGCCAGGGGCTCTCGTTTGCGAGTTGAGACGAGCGTGTTTTCTGCGAGAGCGAGCGCGGTGTTCGATTGAGCAAAAGTACGCCTGGAATTCATCCCTTTCCCTCTCCATCCACCCTCACGCCGAATGAACCGAAAGCGTTCCTCTTTTATTAAAATGGAATAGCGCGCTCGCGCGCGGCGCGTCGACGCAGGACGCGTAATAGCACGGGTCATTTACTTACTCGAAAGGAGTGCGTGACGATTGGGTTGATCGAATTTACAGCTGCTACATACCCTGGGAGTATAGTCTGCGGAATTACCCCTTTTGGAGTCGAATATTTCCGGATCCCTTGTAGCAATTTCGACCAGTCCTCCCCGATGAATGCTACTAGACTTCCGTTGATGATTTCGAACATTCGTGTCTTTTATTGGCATTATTTTATTACGTTAGATCAAAACGTTTCTCAAGATTGCGATCCAAATTGCGATACCGTCTCCGAGATATCGATTTTATTAGCATGTCAATTGGATCGGCAATATATAAAAAAAAGATGTGCGCACAATGGATGGAACACACAGGAAACTTTGAAAGAAATGAGTGTTGTAAAACAGAAAAAAAATTTTAAATTTGATCAAAAATATAGCACTTTTATATTCATCTATATTAATAGTCGTTGTCGAGACAGATTCAACGATATGCAAAATTATAATTATATTAATTTATAATTTATTAATTTACAAAAGGGCCATATTTGCACATAAGCCATTTTTAATTCGGCAACACAAACAGATTCGTTAAACAAATTTAGAGATATCACAAGCATCTATTCCATATACATAGTTACCCCCAGTTTCGTTATCCTTGGCAGAAACTTTTTGAAGCACGAAGTATGTGTAAACAGTACATCATACGCACGCGCGCAAACACACACATACACAAAGCTTTAGGTACATTAAATATATAGACGGTGCGCAGTACGAAGTTACATTCTAAAGCACCGCGGAGCGCAACGAATTACCAGCCGCGGCCGCAAATGTTAGCAATGAAATCCGCGCCGTATACTCGACTGTATCATAGATCCGCAAAACGAGTGAAAAAGGGGTAGGAGGGAAGCGGGGAGGATATGGTCGCCCGCTACGCGTTAGCTCGGACGTCCGAGCATAATTTTCTACTCACGAAAAATAATTAGAAGGGCTGCACCGGAGAGGGAGAGAGAAAGAGCGTAGCCGCGTATAGATGGCCTTTTCCGTCTGGGCCGACCGGAGCTTGATTACTCCTAGGAATACTTGAGAGAGCGAAACGGCAATTTAAATTAGTGGACGTGCACAGCTACCCTCGCGCATATATACCCGCAGAAACGGGGAGACCGGACCCCCTCTTTGCAGAGATCCCGTTCGTTTTATCACTCCCACGTTTTATCCTCGAAGCCTTGTTTCTTACTGCCGCGATACGAGCGAATTCACCGTCCTAACGTTGATGGGAGAGAGAGAAAGAGAGAAGAGAGGAGAAAGAATATGTAAGCGCGCAACACAGAAAAAAAGATGGAACTAATTAATCCAGTACGTTTGCCGCATTTTACATAACCGGCGACTCGTCGTGCTTCGCTCGCTTTTGGCGCGCGGCGTAACCCGCCGCTAATTTACGATGCCGTTTCGCGTAGAGCGGACAAAAATAATAATATCCGAGTTTAGCGACCCCCGCGCCAAATTATCCTCCGTCGGCGCGCGCAATGACGTCGCGGATGTATATCAAATTTGCTGGAAAAACGACGGTTTTGCTTTGGGTAGAAATGACGGGACGGTGCTTGTTCCGTCGTCATATTTACGTGCCATTGCGAATCAAATTGAACGCGCTTAAAAAAATTTTGTTATTAAGAGGATGCCGGACCGTCCTGTTTTACCGGCCATAATAATTATATATTTGCTTAATATAAGGGTTTTGCGGTGTGTACGTGTAAAATAGGATACCTCTCCACTCGGAAATGCATGAAGGAATATAAGTGAACGTTTGAAAATGTATTTGAAAGCCTAGTGAGAAACATTTCGGTGTGCAAAATGTTGCATAGTAAAATCTTTTTTATAAAGCTTCTAAACTCACTTCTCGAAGTTCACTAATACTTTTTGATAAAATGCCGAGTGCGGAGTTCACTTGTTAGGCACGTGCAGGTTGCAGGTTTTTTATATTAAGTAAATGTTGACGGCAGAAGCCGATAACAAAACTGTAATTTTTTAATTTTTTTTCACTTTTCATATGAAATCATAAACCCCGCACTCCGTTATTATGTATACTTTAATTATGGAAAAGGATTTGTTGATATCTATAATCAACAAAAATATTTTGCAATCCTACTAATATTCGCATTCTGTCGGTATCCGGCATCCTCTTAAGGTTCTTGGGTACTCGCCGTGGCCATATTGGAATCGGGACATCAGAGACGAGAATCAAATAACACCGTGGAAAATTCTTGCGTGCCATTTTTAAATAAAAAGATTTTTGAAACAATACTACAGATCGCTTTAGCACATTTATAAAATTGTTCGAAAACTATGCTTTTCCCTTGACAGTTAATAAACAGCCGTAAAATGAATGTGATACGAAGCATATATGCTTTTAACATAGTTCTCGGACAATTTTACAAGTGTGGTAAAACGATCTGCAGTGTTGTTTCATCAAAATATCTTTTTATTTAAAAATGGCACGCAAAAATTCTCAGCGTATCATTTTCGCTTCTGCCGTCACGATTCTAATATGCTCGCAACGAGTATCCAGGAGCCTTAATCAGGACGATTATATTAATTTCGTACGCGTTTTCTTTTCCTCTCGATTTGTGATCGCGTTAAAATAACGTTTTGGTATTTCAGACTATCAATTGCGAAATCATGCCAAAATGGAGAATTTTGACAAAATGATTTTCTGTCTTTTGAGGAATGGATGATCTCTTTGCATCTGGAGATGCGGAAACGTGGCATATATACATCATATATTTAGATCTAGGAACGAGAGAGAGTTACATGTCAAGTCATTTGTTATACCATTGGCAGCACCGTTCGAACGAATTACAAACATTGACATATGCGAGCGGTCGTCATGTCGTCCGTAACTTCAATAAATTCTTCGGAAAGAGAGAATCTCCCTTATGTGTGTACATACGTCAGATACCAGACTAAAAGGCCGGAGAAATCGAGGGGTACATTTGCGGGGACACGGAAAATATTTACGATTATTTCCCGGGCACATTAAATCGAGTGGTTAGAGCGACGGACGGGAAATAGCTAGCAGGCCCCTTTGGCGGTCGGCTTCATTTAGCGCGTCATTGCTGAAAGCATCGCCCACCATCGCGCACAACGTTCGTTTCTTTCAGAAGCACGTCGGAAAGCAGCTTCATCTGTTGTGTATTTTCCAGTGAATTAAGTTTCTTGCCTTCTCTGTTGCTCAAGTTTATATGTTTTGCGGAGAGATAGCGATGCTTATCTCCACAAAAAGGAGAAAAAAGTATAATATTGGATGTTTGGAACGAATTTAGCAGAAATGAAACAGTTAATCAGTGACCCCTACTGTTTTTATTTTATATTTAAAAATGCTTTGTCAGATACAAGAAGTCCAATTAGCCTAATTAAAATAAGTTACGCAAAGAATTTTTCAAAAAACGCGTATGGTTGTCTTAACAAATATAACAGAATAAATAATTCTAAATTAATAATTTTGGACACCGTAAAAACTGATATCGCGTTAAGTAATGTTATGAAAAATAAAGTTATACTGATGCTATACTGTAAAAGATAAGTAATTGGTAAGTCATCAGTAAGTATTTTTCAATTCGCATTTTTATTATTGCACGATGATTTAAACTATTGTGTACATAATATGTACATATAGTATATATGCATCCTATTACAATAAAAAAAAGATGTGTGTTTAGTTTACACACATATATACTTGAGGATTAATTCAGATTATACTGCAAGTTCGAAGATTCGGATTACACGTTTTCGTATGAAATGTCTTTATTCATCTCTTGCAATTACCTTGCAAGCCGACGGTTAATGTATTGCGCGTTATCCCTATCAGTTTGCATTATTGTTATTTCACGGTATAAATCACTGCTAATACATCTCGGCGCATCATTCAGCAGATTATCCGCCATTATATTTCCTTCATAATTCAAACACGATGTCAATGTAACATCCGTATACTGATAAAACACGTATATCTTACTTCGTTTTTTACGTTTTAACGATCGGAGATTCGTAGGGACTGAAAAATTATCCGAATCTCATCGACGAAAGTCACGCGTTTGCTTTTCCCTATGTATATATTTGACTATCTTTTCCTTTCTTTTTTTTTAATGTGACATAAATATTGACAACGCAAAATGTCACGATAAGATGTCCAATTTACAGTGCTTAGAACGAGCCATTTATTTTCTGTATGTAATTATTTACACCTATTAATTCTAGTTCTCCGTTTCTTTCAAAATAAATTAAATAAAAATTACACACACATTTAATATTTGAACTGACAAATCCGTCGCTCAGTGATGACAGGCTTTTATTGATATAAAGTAATGCACAGCGCAGCATCGAGATAAACAATCGGCATCGCGGAAACAAGATAATAATACTTGCAAGTATCGATTTAACACACCTTTTTAAAAGGTGTTAATAATCCTTTTATAAAATTTAGTTTTAATAATTAGAGAGGACTAAAAAGCTAGAGGGGGTCCCATAAACTTTTTGGTACCCCTTCTAACTTTTAAATATATATATTGAAATTTAGTTTAAGATTACCATTTTAATTAAAATAATAACATTTTAAATTGAATTAAATTTTAAACCTAGAAAGTTTAATAAGCCTTTTATAAAATTTGGTTTTGTTAATTAGGGGGGACTAAAAAACTAGAAGGGGTACCATAAACTTTTTGGTTCCCCTTCTAACTTTTAAATATATATATATTGAAATTTAGTTTAAGATTACCATTTTAATTAAAATAATAACATTTCAAATTAAATTAAACTTTAAACCCTCAAAGTTTAATAATCCTTTTATAAAATTTGGTTTTGTTAATTAGAGGGGACTAAAAAGCTAGAGGAGGTACCATAAACTTTTTGGTACCCCTTCTAACTTTTAAATATATATATTGAAATTTAGTTTAAGATTACCATTTTAATTAAAATAATAACTTTTCAAATTGAATTAGGGAGTGCCGTTTAAAGTATCGCGCGTGTGAATCAACCTAAGAGGAGGAGGAGGCCTAGGAGAGGCATTGGGCATCGGTGGAGCAACCCTGTGGTAAGTAATTTGTTATTTGTATATTAATTATTTATTAATTGCGTACAATTTACGTACAATTTAATTTAAACGCGAAATGACGCCGTACAATTTACGTACAATTTACGTACAATTTAATTGAAACGCCAAATTACGCGATTAATTTAAATTTAAATTAATTGCGTAATTTGGCTTCTTATTTATATGATTTAGACAAGAGAAAATTAGAGAAAAAGATTTTTATATGAAAACTATAATCTTGTAAAAATTTCTACTTTTAGATTATAGTTTGTATATGGAATTATTAGTTGTAGTGTTTTTTTTCCAAAATTTATAAGGATGTTTTATTAATCTGCATATTATTGTATGCATCGAATGTAAAATTCAATGCGTATAATAAATTTTTTTAAATATTAATTATTTTGAGCTTCGCTGCAATTTGGATCTTCTATTTGTATATTACAGATCAACGTAGCAACCCTTACATCCTGAGAGGAGGAGAAGGCCTAGAAGAGGCATCCTGCACCGGCGGAGCAACCCTAGGGTGAGTATTTATTATTTGTATATCGGTTATTAAAAATCGCGTACGCGCATTAATTCAGTCTTTTTATTTGAATGAATTAAACAAGAGAAAATTAAAAAGAAAAACTTTTACATAAATCCTATAAAAGTTTTTATTTGAAAAAGAAGTTTTTTTATAATTTATGAAATTGTTCCATATTTATATAGAGCTTCTTAATATTGCATCGAATATAAAATATTCCGCACAAAATATTAATTATATTTTGGACGCTGCTATAATTTGGACTTTATATTTGTATGTTACAGACAACGTAGACTAACAACTCAAGACTAACAACTCCGCTGTTGCGCATCAGTGCCGGTGAGTGATGAACTTTATTTTATTTTAAGGTAACGGATTCGTAGATATTGTAGATGCAAATGTAGATTGTAGATAAATAGATCCGTTGCTTTAAAATGGATGGGCTAGAATTAAAACATATTACAGATATAATTCAAAAAATTCATAAATTAAAACAAAAATTTGAAAAGAATATAAAATATTTTTTTTAATTAATAAATTTTATTTAAGTTGTTTAATGCTAGGAGTAATTTTATTAATTATATAAAATAATAATAACTTATTTTTATATTGCGTCGATTTTATTCTAATTTTTCATAGCCCATTCATCTATAAATCTATATTATTATATCAATAAAAAGTTTTGTTTTAATTGATGTAAAGCCAAACTATCGATCTATTAAATTATATAAGACACGTAAATGTTTTATTAATTTTATTTTAATATAAATTACATATTATTATAAATAATATTATATATTATTATAAGATTATATATTATTATTTCAATCAATTATTAAATTTGATTAATAATTTGGCATTAGATTAATTAAAGTTATATTAAAATGATGCATGACAAACTGTCGTAATTTCTTACGACCATAAACGAGCATAAAATTATGCTCATGCACCGGCGATAATAATTAGCCGGCAACGGAAGGAATTTTTTTCCTTCATTGACCTCCGATAGAGGTCGAAGCTGCATCTCTGGTTAGATGTAGCCAGAATGAATATGGCCAGGATCAACAAAAGGTAGGTCCAACTGGCCCAACGGAAGCTACGGTGCATTCTATCAGGGCATTCTATCAGGGCACACGAGTAGGGCACGCGAGTAAGGCATGCGAGTAGGGCACGCGGGTAGGGCACGCGAGTAGGGTACACGATTAGGACACGAGAGTAGGTCACGCGATTAGGATACCTTCCCCAAAATTTCGGTGATCCCGGATTCCCGCTGGCTTAGCCAGCAAAAGTAGGGTTGTTAGAACTATTAGGATTAGTCATTTAATTCTTTAAGAATTTTAAAGAATTAAATGCTTATTAGGAATTATAAGAATACTAAAACTATTAAAATATTGGGAAGATCAATAAAAGAAAATAATTTTTTATAGATAATAAAATAAAATAAATTTTTAGGTAAACTAAAAAGAGCGAAAATTAATAAAAATTTGTAGAAAAATTAAAATTGAAAATTATTAATTTTTTTACAATTTAAATTAAAAATTAAATTGTAGAAAAATTATAAATAATTATAAAAAATTTCAAAGGTAACATATATACGCATTCTACACTTTTTTTAATAAATCAGAAATTGCATATATATTTATTATGTACAAAATAAAATGTAATACACATGTGTGTTACATTTTATTTTATATATTTAAACTTGTATATATATTTATTATATTGTTATAAAAATTTATGTAATGTCGAACTCAAAGTAA
>NW_021848419.1:816142-818870 GCF_003651465.1 Formica exsecta
AAATTACACGAAAATTTATCGAAAAATCATATATAATGACAATATAGAAATTCTAAATTAATATATTTATTAAATATTAGTTTCTATATTACTTATTTTAAAAATATTTATAAATTTAACAGCTTGTTTTCATACCAAAGAATCATTGATATATATAAATTCGGGAAATTATATTTCAATTTTTATAAATATCACAAATATCACTAATTCTTCTAGTGTTTAATAGAAAAATGATTGAATAAGAATGTGAAGACTTCATGTTAAGCTGACGATTAAATATTAGCTTTTTGTTCACGTTTGACGACTGCCTTCGCAATTGCAAAATCGCGAGTAAATTAATACGAATTTTATGATTTGATTGATATTTATGAATTTCATGTCGGAATTAACTATTCGTTAAATTAATTAATTAACTACGTTGTAAAAACACCGCGTTCTTTCCACGTTCTTGGACGAGATCGCTGTCTTAGCTAAGAGGCCTTATCGCTGTCCCTTTCGTCAGGTGAACGTTAGTAATATTGCGTGGTTCGTACCGGCGAGGAGTTGAAACAATCTTCATCATGGAAAATTATTTCTTATCGGTTCTTGTGTAAGATCCATCCGCGACGTCTAGTTCGGTGCTCTGTTGAAAATTGGGGATGTTCGTTGCAAGATTGGAATTAAATCCAGGTTTTCCTGGCGATTTCTGAAAGCAATGGTTTTGGTAGTAACTCAACGACGACTGCCACACGCTTTTTCAAAGTCGAATCAGAAAATTAATTTAAATAATATATTTGAAGAAAAGATATATTTTTCCTCCTTTTTGTTAAAAGTGTTCTTCTGTCATTATTATTATTAGTATTATTATTGTCTTAATACTAAAAAGACTTAATAGTAGATTGAATATGGATATAGCTATTGTGTATAAATTTCTATTTTTCAAGTAATTTCAAATTGTAATTAGTTTGCCCATTTCTGTTAATTTTTTCCTCCACAAACATTATGGTTACGAACGAATATATTTTATTAATTAATTTTTACTTAATATAATTTTTGTTATTTTTTGAGAAAATATTTCTAGGTATTGAGGATATTAACATTAGTTTTTGTGTATTACAAAATATTATGTATGAACATAATGTATAATGTGCGTATACTTTAAAACTTCGAGACAAATCGAATGGGTACCCCGATATCAGTGAAATATTGGCAAATTAATGTATTTAAATGCTACAAAAAAAGATTAATTATAACTTAGAATTAATTATGCTTCATACTATTTTAATTTATTTTATATGTTGCAAAGTATTCAAATTAAATTTTTTTAATTTTGCTGTTGTCGGGTTCGATTCGTCTCGAACATTTGGGACCCAAATTTTATATATTGCAAAGTATTCAAATTAAATTTTTTTAAATTTTGCTATTATCGGGTTTGATTCGTCTCGAGCAGTTGGTACCCAAGAATTATTTGTACTCGCACATTTAACAAGCTACGATAAAGATGCATGTATTTCATTATCCACAAATATATACGTTTGTAACCACATTTCCATAAAAATTATTTCTATATATTTCTTAATAATGGAAGAACACATTTTCTCGCGCGACTCTCAATCTCATGAATTAAAGATAATGACAATGGTAACTATCGTTTATTCGTTACCGAAATCATTGCTATTGGGAGTAGTCCGGAAGATCCGGAATTCGTTCCCTCCTACAGCGAGGTCCCTGATATTCAACGGATCACTTAACTTTTCTTTGCGGATTGATCTTGCGGGGTCTGATGTAGAAGCAAGAAGTTGATTGTTCTCCATCTTTAGGATTGTTTTTGTTTTTGTCGGATATTAACCGGCGTGTTATCTGGCGGAGGGACCTTGATCTGGTCAAATTGTTGGGCCAGTTATCCTCCACTGAACGTGGCGATAACGCAGTTTTTTTATAACGGTATCTTAAGACTTATAAGGTTTTATCCTGTTTAGCCAATCCGCGAAACGGTGCATATATTTTATTCTTAATCGCAAAATTTTCATAAAATCACGCATTTGAAAATTAATCGATTTTATATTCATAAATATATTACAGACGCGATTATAAAAAGCGCTCTGTTTGTCGAAACATTTTCGTTTAAGTATATAGTAATTATATCGTTCCTCCGATTGTTCTAAAAATTAAATGTACGTATATTGGAATCGAGTATTACGGCTATCATCGATTTATTCGTCGCGTTTTTTTCGCAATTTTAAATCGCGGTTTATCTTGTGATTTAATCGTTGATTTACATCGAAGCTTCATCTATGTTTTCTCGGATATTTTCTTTGAAAGTCCACGAGAAATGCGCCAGTAATCT
Source organism: Formica exsecta (assembly GCF_003651465.1). Classification (NCBI taxonomy): domain Eukaryota; kingdom Metazoa; phylum Arthropoda; class Insecta; order Hymenoptera; family Formicidae; genus Formica; species Formica exsecta. The sequence continues at coordinate 818,469 of NW_021848419.1, forward strand.
AACAATAAGTACTTTTTTCTACGATTGAAAAACGATCGATAACTTTATTAATGATTCTTTTGGTCATAATTATTTGCATTACATTAAACTTAATAAGCTTTGTAATTGCATGTTGATCATTAATCATAAATACCGCATTAATCCTTATTTGTCAGCTATATCTGATCTAAAAATTTCTAATAAATTTTGCATTATACGAATATTTCGAATATTTTCGTGTAATCCCGTGTAATAAATTTTGTATTAATTTTAAATTATATCTTATATTAAGCTTTGTATTATATTAATATATATTTGTAATATATTTTATATATTGTAATATATATTTGTAATATAATTAATTTTATATTACATATATAAAATTAATTATAATCAAGCGACGTGGTAGCGCCGCGACGCCAA
>NW_021848419.1:818895-830520 GCF_003651465.1 Formica exsecta
ACCGCTAATCTCTATTTACGATGAAAGAAAAGAATCGTGGAGTCCGCCGGACGTAACATATATATTATATGTATTTTATATAATTTTTTATGTATTATATTTTTTATTTTACAAGTTTGTAAAACTATTTATTAAAAGAAATCTATATATTAGAAGAAAATTAAAATTTCAGATTATGTTTTGTATTATATTTTTTTGTGTATTGTTATATATTTTGTATATTAAATTTATTATACCATGTATTATATCATTTATTATATATTAAAACAAATAAAACCTAACCTAATCTGAGAAATCAAAAGAGAGGAAACAGATCATCCTCATACATTTTTCCTCCTCGATAGTATCTCCACCTTAACGAAGGCATTTGCCGGGTGAGGAGGTTTGAGTACTCTAATGAACCTAAGAGCTATGCCGGCGGTAACATATAGAGAGATACCGTAATTATTATATATTTATTATATTAATATTTTTGAATAAAATGGAAAAAAGACAGTAATCAAGGGAATAGAGGAAAAAAGGCTCCAAAATATTTTCATATCCCCCTCGGAACTTAGAAATATCTTGATACGTGATACGACATAGAAAAAAATGATTTCTGAGAAACAGAAGTTCATCCTACTATAATTTTCCTTAAGTTTTGTCCGTAATTTTTATTTTTTAAAGAGTTTTAATCATTAACAGCATTAATTAATTCTTTCACGTTCATATGATCGCCCGATAATAGTTATACTGTCAGGTTTTCGCAAAATGTCATACAAAAAATCGAGATATTTCTTGCAATATTGGTTAAACAAAATTAAATAAGAGTAAAAGTTAATATAATTATAATTAAATATATATTAATATTTCAAATAGATTGTTAATTAACATATAAATGTGTGCATATAAATTATTATTTTACATTAACCATTTATAACCTAATAATTTATGTAAATATTTTTATTTTCTATTTCAAATACTATTTTGCCTATCTCTGTTAAAATGTGCTCTTGCATTAATTAGTCACGATAAACTGATTATTTCTGCAAATAACTCGGGATATTTTCTTATCTCTTGAAATAAATCTGGCTCACAGTACTTGAACTCGGTTAAACAAAATTAAAAGTTTTTTTTATATCTTGTGAAATGCTATTCCAGAAAAATCTACTCCTTCCAATACTAGAATATATCTTTATACAATATACGAAAGATTACTATCGAATACGCGGCTCAGTCAAGACAGTCTTTTATTGATATGAAACAATGCACAGCGCAATGTCGAGATAACCAATCAACATCGCGGAAAAGAAGCAACAATACTTGCGAGTATCGATTTAACATGCCTTTTTTAAGAGCGGATTTTTATAATGCAAGAACAGTTTATTTATTTATTAAGAAAAAGATAAAATGGACGAGAATTGACAAATGAATCTAAGATACCGATACCGGAACAAGCAAACCCTTAGGCAAACCATCTAAACGTTAAAGAGATAACTGGATGTCAAAAAAAAAATCCGATCTAAGAACGGGATATAACTTGTGTATAAAGATAGAACGAGATCCTATATTAGAAGGAAAAAGGAAAACAATTTGTCTTTTTAGTGTCAATAACTGCTCATCACAACTGAATTACTTTCCTCGTTCTCTCTCTTTAATTCGATCTATCTCACTTTCTCTTTATCTTCTCGTGCGGGAGGAGCAATCATCGGAAACTCGGCATCGCGGAACCACGACGATTCGCGCCAAGAAGTTCGTTTGTTATTCACGGAGAAACAATTACGTAAACGTCGATACTTAAGGCGTTTACACTCGAATTTAATTATCTCCGTGCTTCCCTCTCTCGTCGCGAACATCTCCGCTTCTTGCGTCCGGCCCGGAAATCTCATGCATTTTACATTCCGCACAATTTCGAGACATAATATCCTTCGTTTCTGTACGATGTTTTATCCCGGCTTTGAAGATCACTGACACGAATCTAAACAAAGATCGTTTTGTTCACGTGTGTATCCAACCGCGCGTTTAGCGAGTAGCGTGTTTTCCGAGAACGAGCCCTGTTTTACATATATTTTTTATCTTAACACGGTAACCTTGTGTGCCTCCGCGTTGTAAGCAAATGCTAGATTACACTTGCGCGCGAAAGAGAGAATGTGGTAGAATGTAGAGAAAGATAATCTCTCTCGTATTTTGCCATCGAGGTGAAAACGAGAGCACCACAGACACGCTTTCTATATAAGAACGATATGCAAGTAGTTAAAGATAAATTCTAAATAACTGAGCGAACTAGGTATATATGTGAAATGTGTTTTTAATCTTGCCCCGCCGATATTACGATATTGCTATATATATATATATATATTCGTCCAAGTTTATATAGTAATTTATATCAAGTGTATAATATATTCCTGGAGGAAGCCAAAGGCTCACCGGGGGCTGTAGTGCTGTGATGATGATAATAATGATAAAAACAACCAATATTTCTTGAAATAAATCAATGAACTCAAGAGATAAATAAACGGAGAATGTAAGTTCGTAAAAATATTTTTAAATATTTTGTTATATTTTGCGCTTATATAATTTAGAGAAAGACTTATTTCAATTGATATTATACTTCTTTATTTATATAACACAAGTGGTATATTTGACGTTATTTTTTAAAATTCTATGGCAACACATTAAATATAATTATAAATAAGCGGAATATCTCGCGCACGAGAGTGCGCACAAGATTGACTAATCTAACATGGCAGGTGCGCACATCACAAATATCAAATAAATTAATAAATATCTACATCTACAAGAAATGAAATATCGCTGATGGTTTTTTCGCGATGATTCGGAAATTATCGACACATTTTCTCCGCATTGAAAGTGAATACGCGAGTGCGTGGACAAGAGTAAATACGCTTCGGAAGTATAACAAATCGTATATCGTGAATTTTGCGATCGTAATCAATACTTTTCCGCGATTTACGAGTGAATCTTCTTTGTGGGATTACTCAATGGGGAGTTGAACTATGTGACGCGTATGTTGTCACAGACGACGAGGCATATCTCAAGCCTGTTTGCTCTCAGGGGTCAAAGAGAGAATAGTTTGCGCGAACGGGAAGCGCCGTACACGTAGCGGATAGGAAAATGCAAAAATGTCGAGGCTTCGAGACGAAGTGCGAAGGCGTGACAACGCGGAACGAGACTCGCGGAGCGCGTAAGTCACCGCTGACAGGTCGAGAACAGTGTCACTGTCCGGAAAGACAAGAGAGATAAAGAGAATAGAGCGTTAAAGAACGAGAGGACGTTGAAGGAGCAGAAATTAAATAAATTTGTATTTCATTATTCTTATCCATAGTTTTGAAGCGATTTTTTAATTCTTTTTTGAGACTAGACTAATATTTTGCAAATATCGCGTCCATTTCCATCGTTCAATTAAATATTAAATATTAAATCAAAATTCATATAATTACATGATCAAAGTAAGTTCCCGACATTCTGTTTTAGCAATAAATCTCATCTTTGTATATTTTTACAATGGAATTAATAATATGCGACTAGAGAACGCGAAAACGAGGGAAAAAGCCTGAAATTTACGCGACGCTCTACAGGAGTGCAAGTCACTCACAAGCTCACCAACTGCTTGCCAGATATTCTCGTCGGCATTCGGTGACATGGATGGACGCGAGGATACGCGTTCACTATTTGCGGTTTTAATATCAGAATCCTCCGTCGATCGAAGGGTGATTACTAATTATATAATATCTTGGTTGCCCAATTAGTTTCCCCTGAATAAGCGGAATATCTCGCGCACGAGAGTGCGCACACGATTGACTAATCTAACATGGCAGGTGCGCACATCACAAATATCAAATAAATTAATAAATATCTACATCTACAAGAAATGAAATATCGCTGATGGTTTTTTCGCGATGATTCGGAAATTATCGACACATTTTCTCCGCATTGAAAGTGAATACGCGAGTGCGTGGACAAGAGTAAATACGCTTCGGAAGTATAACAAATCGTATATCGTGAATTTTGCGATCGTAATCAATACTTTTCCGCGATTTACGAGTGAATCTTCTTTGTGGGATTTTAAAGCAAACAGGAATTGATATCGATGGAACAGCAGATATATTTGCGGCAGATGCATAACGATTGGTGAATAAATTCATCTCTTTTAGAATAACATAATTTTTTTTTCTTATACATAAATATGTTGAAACGCGCTCGAGATAATCTCAAGCATGAAACTTGAACTCTCTCTCAAAATTGTATCTCGTCTTTTAGGCGAGCGAGATGTAAACCGCTGATATTTTGATACGTGACTAAATATATTTTTAAAATATTTATATACGTGAGCTATTTTGCGATCGTAATCAATACTTTTCCGCGATTTACGAGTGAATCTTCTTTGTGGGATTTTAAAGCAAACAGGAATTAATATCGATGGAACAGCAGATATATTTGCGGCAGATGCATAACGATTGGTGAATAAATTCATCTCTTTTAGAATAACATAATTTTTTTTTCTTATACATAAATATGTTGAAACGCGCTCGAGATAATCTCAAGCATGAAACTTGAACTCTCTCTCAAAATTGTATCTCGTCTTTTAGGCGAGCGAGATGTAAACCGCTGATATTTTGATACGTGACTAAATATATTTTTAAAATATTTATATACGTGAGCTATTTTATCTATTAAATAATTATATAAATGATAAATGTAAAATAATTTATTTATACATTAATTAAAATTCTACTAGAAATATTTAGATTTTACGAACTAGAAGTAAATATTTCACATATACATACGTATTTTTCTCGTAAAAATAATTATTTCTTTCATGATTTACACATCTGTTAGATCTAATTTCTAAACACTATTGAATTATATTAGGTATTTTTGTGAATTATAGCATTAAAAATAAACGATGATTATTTTTGAAATCATATTTATTTTGATATTTAAATATTTTTCTTATTACACAACATCTGAAATAATATTTGAAATGATGGAAAAAATAAAATATTTAAAATAATGTCAACACAAACTTTAAATGTATGTGTCCGCCATCATTGCATGTATAACGATCATTACATAAAATTATAAACTAGGTAGTTTAATTATAATGTTTTCCTCGTGAAAAGTTCATCAACATTCTTGGAGCGAGCGGTGATAATAGACACGGATTTCGTTCTTTCTCTTGCACGTTTCATACTTTAAACTTTGTTCAAGCATCTTTTTGTGTGTTCGCATTCCATTTTTTTCGAAATACCATAAGATAGGTTTACGAAAACTTTGTTCTAACTACACGCTATAAAAGCTTAAACGCGTCGTTCCATTTAAAAATTCTGAAGTTTTAAATCCGCCATTATTGTTATCCTGGACACTGCGTCCTGATAAATTCTCTCGATGCTGCGTGGCTGCAAAATTCTTTTCCCATTTTTGCGCAAAGTTATCTCCACTGTGATGCAATCTAACCCCGTCATACGGTATTTCTGAAATCGATCGCGTTTGCCGGAACTGTCCCTTCGACGAGTCGCACGTAGACAAAGTCGCTCGGTAACAAATTCTATTTACGGTCTGATTCGCTTATTCACTCTTATTGGCGCTGGCACGAGACTCTCTCGAATGCGATGGTTGTAGTTTCGCGAAGGGAGTTTGCAAGGAAAATATGAGATGTTTCATTTATTCTGGCCGGGGGGATGGCGTCGCGCGTTCCGGCGTACTGGCTCGCTTCTAATGTTAAACTCAACGTGGTTAAACTCACGCAAATTTATGTCCAAAATTCATGCGAGGCTCGAGTTTAGCGAGACTCCAACCAGCACGGCCGCACTTTGTTGCTTCGCAGATATTGTTACTCATGTGAATACACTAAATAAATTAAAGTCTCCTTCAGAAACAGCGGCGAGCTGTAATAAGTTAATCACTTTGCTCGGAGAGCACGCGCGCACTAATTAATATAATTAAATGATCGAGACTGTGGGTTTCTCCACTGAAGGATCTTAAGTAAGCATCCAGTGGCCGAATGCGGAATATTCTCGGAAGCTCCAACGGACGCGATGGGGATCGCGGGAAAAAGCGCATTGCGCGTGCAATGCTCGTAATTGCAGAAATGACAAGAGCGTGAAAAGGCACAACAATTTTCTATGCCCGTCAATAAGGGAATATCATCGTGAAACACATACCGATCACTTCAATATCTCCGACCCTCTCGTCCAACTTCAAAGCTTTCACGTTTTACGTTACGCACCGCGCACCACATCGTATTACATCTCGTTTTATGGTGCGTTCACGCCAATCTTGAAAACGTATATTATCTCTCGTATCGAAAAAATATCTTTAAAACAGTAAAATATTTAACAAAATAAAAGCATTTCAAGAGATCATAGCCCTTTGCAGATTGTATTATATATGAAATTATTATTTAAATTCTTTGCTCGAATTTTTTAAAGTATTAAATATTAATTTTCTCTCTCTCCTCTCTCTATGAATTTCAACTAGCAAAGTAAGCTCATATATGTATCGCTTACGTTGTAAACTTTTAAGATAACGAGATAATTATACAACGTGACGCATAAAATGCGAGGAAAAGGCAAAAAGCATCCATCGTATCTCGGGAAATCTCTCGACGAAGTGGATGCACCATTACGATTTTCCGGCGACGTCGAAACGTGCTTTTCTCTCACACAAATGTATGCGTTTATTCGTACAAAGGACGTGGCCGGGGTATACACACAGACGCGCATTCGAGATCAAAGTCGAGACAGAATTTTGCTTCAGGGGTCTTTAACTCGACGTTATGCGGAGATCGAAGAGTCCACATTGTACATGCAAAACGCGTATATAGCTATATAGTAAAATGCAGGCGAAAGTTGGAGAAGTAAAACCTACACATTGCCTTTGTGCAGCCGTCATCCATTTGTCATGGTTATATAAATGTCGAACTCCTCTTATATTCGTATACGCGTGTCTATAAAAATATGCTCAAATATTAATATTGTATGTATCCTCACCAATTGATAAAAGCTGACAATACAGTTCTTTATTATATGCGCGTATTGTCGTTCTATTTATGAACGGTATATATTACAATGTTTTAAAATTTAGCATAAAAAGTTACACACATACATATATGTATGTATGTATATTAAAAAAGGATATTTTTCTCTATTCAAAAATTGGGAAACGTTAATAAATCAATTTCTCTTGCTTAAACAAATGCAGAATGGATATTATTGTTACTATGTTTTTTTTATCTTGTGGCAAGTGCACGCACGTGTACACATACATGCAGACACACATATATATTTCGAAATATATATTACTTCTGTAACGAGAGAGAAATACGGGACATTCGGTAAAATAAAAATTTTTTTTCAGAAATTAGAATTATTTTGTACGATATAAAACGTGTAATGTTTTTATTGAAGAGAGAGATGACAATAGAAATTATTCCGCTTGCGTTTGCGCATGTCGACATTAACGCGACGTTTACGACGTACCGTCAGAAAGTTCAAACTGACGATGCTCGTCCGCCCTTACAAAACTAAAGTTTGTTCTATGGGACGCTCGTTCCGCCCCGAGGAAATCTTTACCGTCGATATTGCCGTCGATAATGAGTTTCTACGTCAATCTAGCATTACTTACTTAGTCCGCTCGAACAGGACAAAATGTCAAAACATATCGACCGCCGCGTTAACTAAATAGCTACTTTGTGTTTTAACACGAACGTAGAGTTAGTCTTGCTTCCTTAAGAAAACCCATTTTCATAAGAAAACTTGACAGTTAACGGGAACGAAAATGGTTTCACAACAATATGATACGACGTATTCGCATTTCCTTGCGTTTGTGTCATTGTATAATTTTGCGGAATGCAATTAAAAAGTTTGTCCCAGTTTTCTTGCGAGCCAAAATTTGTCTCTCTAATTAGAAACCATTGATAGAACAATTTTAATTGTTAGTAGCGTTAGTTTTTAAAGCTGCGTACAACAAAAATGTATATAATATATCGTAATTGCGGGAAAAATATACATAGTGTGCAATATATAATATTTACTTTTACTATTTAGCACAATTTATTGATATTATCACTTTTATGAAAAGACCAAGATTAAGCAATAAAATATATATATTAAAGCAACGCTTCTTTGTACAAGAACTTTTTAATAAAGATCTTTACTCCCATATGATTAAAAAATATATCTGCAGACTATTTGTTAGGAAAATTTAATTTAAAAAAATATATATTTTTATTTGCGCGTTTCCCGTATGTAGTTTGCTCGCTTTCTAGATCTTCCTCCATAAACATTGGCAAAGTAAAAAGAAGCATGAGACGTGAACATCCATTGTGATTATTTAAAAGTACAACCGAGAAGAAAACCAAAGTGAAGAGAACGTACACGCGCCACTTCCATATACTTTAATTAAGGAAAACTTTATCGCGAACAAAAGTACATGTTCAACCTCTTTGCATTACTAATTATGCAGAGCCACGTTCTGAAAAGTTTAACCATACTGATTCAGAAAGAAAGAGATGGGCTCTTTCTACTTTTTCATAACAAGACCAGTGCTCCGCCAATGGTATAAAGGTGCACGAACGGCGGTCTCTAATTAAAAAAGATTCCGCTCACATTTGCATTTAAAAAATGTAAACGCGCAATTTTGTGAATTTGGGAATCAATTGTGGATAAACTCTATATGCAAGGAAATTCATACATAAAATAATCTTTTCGCTGCGCATGTCGCAACTGAAATTTGTTGGGGAATTAATCCTGCTATTATTAGTTTTATGATGCCTAGAATTCACGTAGAAGTTGAGCTCTTCTAATGATGTACTTTGGCGGGGTATTCGGAATCGCCGCGAAGAAATACTTGTAAAAAGACAAAATTGACGCACAGTAATGAGCGAAAATGTAGTGAAAAGAGGAGAATGAATCTCATTGAGGGAAGTATCTCCCGGAATGCAGGTTAGATATTTTATAATCAAGATTTTAATGAAAACATTATGCAACACAGCATCTTATTATTATAACGATGAATTAAAGATAAAGATTCGCATAATGGTTAAAAATCTAGTTACTTGGAACTTCAACTAATGAATAATTAATTTAGTATCGATCTAATCACTATATACACTGACTTAATCCATCTAACATTTTATCATATTATACTTGCTGTGTATATAATTCTTGTTTTTTAAATATATTATAATTTCAAAATATATTATTTGTTGTTGAAAAATATAATTGACGTTAATAAGAACGCTATAATTGGATCAAAAATTCCCAATTTATGCAATGAAAGATTCTTAAATCTATATTAATTTTACAGATAATAGAAAAGTAAGAAAATTACATCCATCTAAAAATGAAGTCTGGATATACAACCCATCTTTTAATTATTATAATGTATCAGCATACATTTTTAAGCGTAGCTTTAATTAAATTTACATATTGCTTTTTCTCTCTGTATTAATTTTAGGCAATACATCTTTTATATCAAAAATCAACAAATGCATACAAATTTAAATCTTTTGCAATAATTAATAATTTTAATTAGTACTTAATAAAAATAATATTCTCATGTTGCGTAAGAGTAAAAAATTATATTATAATATTTTATAATATATTATCTATTGATAAAAAATCAATCTCCTATGTATGCGATAGTGACAAACAGACATTCAAGATTAGTGTAAAACGTATCTCGCGCGGAAATTTGTTCCGATTGTCTCTCGGTCTCCTTTAAATCTGTCCAGGGTTGTTTTAAAATTCTGCATCAGTGCAAGGTCTCTTCGCTCTTGTAACGAGCCCTCCGGAAAGACGGTCCTGCGTAGATGTACGCGTCGCCACTCTATGCGTTGCCCGAGGCAGGCCATTAGACGGCGACAATGCGGACCCTTTTCCCCGACTTTTATATGTATTTCCGCCATTACTGCGCATTCTATGTCGCGATAAATTCTTTCTCCGTCGCATTAAAATTCTTGAAGGGCATTCTAAATACTTGGCCCAGCGCAGCAATGATATTGACGTCTGCACCGTGAACAAAAACGACTTATAGCGACCTACCCGATCCTTAAACTCTTTCGTTCTGAAAAAGTGATGAATGTACGCGCAACTTTTGTGGAAAACAAAAAAGTATTGGAAAAAAAATACCTACATGTGCGCGAACCGAGTGGCATCATTAGCAAGTGTAACTCTTTCGCGTTATTTAGACATCTCTATTAACGTTGGGATATTTAAAATATTGTATCTCTTGGATAAATAAGTATCATTATTTCTATTATTATCGTTGGAATAAAAACAGTAACATGCATAATCTTTGTGCAAACATTAATGCCTTCAATATATCTTTTTGCATCAATAGACTTTATTAAGCAATATAAATAGTAGAGATTAGAGATAAATTGTGATATAAAAATATATTTATTGACAAAGTTATTAATAATAAACTCAAAGAAAATTGAAAAAACATAAAACAAGATAAAATAAAAATATTTATTAATTTATTTCTTATAAATAATAAATTTTATTTGTGTGTCTCTCAAGTTACGTTATCCGGAAAAAGACGAAAAAGATTTTTTGTGAAAAAACTGGATAAAATTGCTATGGCGGAATAATCAAGTAAACATTGACTATTACTGCTCGAAAGACTAACAAGCCGAGGGAATTTCGTAAAAAAAAAAGGATACTCTGCTTGATTAAGCAAGACGCTTTTTCTCCGTGTCAGCTCTAATTAACTGTGTAGATCTCCGCGCGTTTAGAAGATAAATGAAAAAGGATTACGCGCTCGCGCTTATATCGTCCCTTTGTGCACCGTTTTGACATCATTTCTCTCTTAAATAAGCATTAGCTGCGCAAGGCCGCTCTAGAATTACTCCACACTTGCAACGCGAAATACATAATCAAATTACGTCACCTCTCACTTCACCCGTCGTCCTACTTTGCGTATATGCGTTCAAGACGTTATATTACTAATTCCGCCATAATGTTGTAGCAACACAGAATAGCGTGGAAAATGTTTGCCAGCGCTGAAAGGCCGGTGAAATTAATTGATCGAAGGTAAGCCCACAACATTTTCGTGTGATGAGTAATTGGACGGGAGAAGACGATGAGAAGTAGAGCCCTTTAGGGTCTCTATCGGGGAAGAGGTTATTCGGGACGGATTGGGGGATGCTTTCATCTCATAATTACTGGTTCGCTTGTAAACTCCTGACCTGAAATGTGAATGATCTAACACGAGTAGACACTCTTGCATTTTGCACGCAATTATACTGATTGGTTCTGATATTATAAAATATTAAGTACGTACTCCTGTTTGTCACAATTCATTCAATCTCATTCTGTGGACTTGCTCATTTGATTTGATTGAGAAATATCGCAGTAAAATTAATTAGCTTTTACCAAATAAACATTGATGAGAGACGATAGGCCCATACATGTATGCTTTCAAAATTTAATTAATTTTTGATATTGCGATAGAAGGAGACAGAGAGATATTGTACTGTAATTGATCTTGTATTGCTTCTCTAGAATTGTGTGTGTGTAATAATACGTAAAGAAATTTAAAATATATAAAGGAAATGTAAAGTATAATTATACATATATAATTATATTTATCTATTATTTTTTATACATAATATCGAGA
>NW_021848419.1:830624-845529 GCF_003651465.1 Formica exsecta
TATACATAATATCGAGAAAGAGTATAATATTGAAAACATATATCGAATATTCATATAATATAAAAATTAGAAATGATTAAAATTATACATGCCAATTATATAATATATAATAATACAATAATTTTGGAGATAATAATACGCGCAAAATTGATAGTTTAAAGAGAGCAAAAAATTAATTTGATTGTGAGAGTGGTTCGGTTAACGTCAGTCGTGAATAAACTATCCAGCGTTTCACACCTCGATAGTAAACATGGATCGCATCGATATATAGCATTATCGCGGAAAAGTTTATAGCTGTTCCGCCGCTGTCAAAAGTTTCGACGTTTAGTGTCAGATATCCGCAATTATCTACGAGCAATTTCGCACAAAATAGAGACCGTAATTAATGATCGTTATTTCATCGGGGTAGCACGATATTTTGCGAAATGTATAAACAACAACTTCCATCGTGTTCGTGCGTGGGCTACCTTTCGACATACTTTCGATAGCCCGAATATTTTATAAATCGAATGCTATATTTTTTACACATCTCGCGCAGGTACGAGAGTCATAAAACACAAACCACATATCTCTCTTCTAATCGATAGATTTATGCGTACGAACGGTCGACACATATCGTATACGGAATTAACGCGAACGAACGTACGATTGGCGTAGATTTTTAGGTACAATGCGATAGCCGATTTGCATTTGCGGATACGAGCTGTTTTTCGATACGTGGACATATCATCGTCATCGTCATGTCCAAGAACGCAAGATTCAATTTAACCGCGGCCGCACATGTCCACATTTCATATGCAATATTGGATTAATTTACATCGCGAGTTCGTTAATCGCCGAGAAAAAAAAAGGGGTAACCCGGCCGCCGCGAAATAGAATGAAAAAGCAATCTTCACGCCGGGAATGGCGCGGCTTAGCCTTCTGATTGTCCATTGACTTGGAAAATCAATTGTACAAATTGGCACGATATATAATACACACATGCAAGTACGCATGCGTTCCTCTTTCCATCTAAATAATATAACGCATTAACGCGTCCGAGAGAGAGAGAGAGAGAAAATATGTCATCGATTTAGTAACGCGATTGCAATTTGCATATTAATCCTGACCGCATAGAGTAAAAACAATCAGAGAAATATGGAGGTAAATATAAAATTACAAACGTAATAAACACGATGCGCCGGACATTATGCCACATTTTAATGTTTAATTGGCGCATATGAGCAGCGCGATGAAAAACGAACAGGATTTGTTCGAAAAATTGTTCTCGTTCATGCTAAATGATACCATAGGCGATGTACGCGCGCATTCTGCATTTCGCATTGGCACCTTGATAAATTGTTATTGTAATACGATAGTTTAATTTCACGTTCGGATGCGATAAATGATGGATTGCGTTCGTATTAGTAATAGTAGATGAAACAAAGGGCATAAATTGAAGAAGTTAAAATATGAATATATATAGAATTAACACGTAAAGATTAGAGAGATACATATTGTTATGTATTTCAGTTTATTAATATTGCATACGAATAAGTAATATTTGCTGCTTTAGATTACATATACAATTAAAAAATGATAAAAATAATGGGTACATATTTAATACATATATGTAGATAATTTATATTTTTTAAACACTATATATTATGTGTATGTGTGTCGCACGCATATAAAAGTTTCTTTTCTATAAACTTATAAAGTTTACATATAAAGTTTATCTTTTATATCAAGTTTATCTCTTTAGTTACAATTTTATTTAAATCTATGATACATATAATTTGCTACATTTGAAAAGGATTTATTTGCTGAATTACTCATGAATAGTCTTCTTTTTAAATTGTGGCATGTCATGAGTGGCGTTTCTTTTTCGTTTAATTATTTGCCAATTTATCACGTACAGCAATTTGTCGGGAAATTAAAGAAATAATTTTTATTTTGATATCTGTTTAAACATCATTCGTGTACGGCATTGACTAAACTTATCGCAATTTACCTATATGACCAGTCATTTCTGCGCTTCTATAATTACAGTTTCAGTAAGTATTTTGCATTGCTTGTGTACTGACCTGCTTACGCTAACTAGTAAGAATTATTATGTTCTTGCATTTTTATAAAAACTTTTGATCTTGACGATATTATTTAAATGTGATTTTAATCTAAAATAGAAGGTTTGGTAAGAAAGAAATAATAAGCGCCATTATAAAAATTATATATTATGTAACTATGCATAATCAATATATTTTATCTTCAATAATGTCTTTAATAATTAAATATGTAGTAATAAGGCTGTTCTATAATACTTGTTGTGTTTTCCCTTGTCAATTTCATAAAAATCTTGTTGTTTCGTTCAATTAAATCAGTTAAATAATTTTAAAATCTAATTTTGCAAATAAATTTAGATATCTAATTACATACAAGGATATATATCAAAGAAAATGTAGAAATATGTAATTCGATTCACATTTTTTTCTTATATTTATAGAATCAAACTTACTTTAATGAAAACTGTGCTCAAAATGATATTTTTTGCTACCATTTTTGAAAGTTCAGTATTTAATAACTATCTACTACAAGATAGATTTGTTAAAGTCTACGTGAAAAATATAAGTTTTTTTAAACCTAGATTTACCAAAAGTCCTCAATTTATTTCAATCTAAAATAATTCTATAATTAAGTCACTACACAGGTATTTGTTAGATCCATCAGATGCAGCACTAATATTAAAAAAAAAAAATCAATTAATATTTTTATTATTTATCAAACTATTTAATAATAAAAAGAGTAAATTCGAAAAAAATCATACAAATTCGAAATTTACTTCAAAAAATGAAGGTTTTAAGAGCGCTATTTGTTGGCATTTTTGCGATATAAAACATTAAATTACTCATGTTCTTTGCAGATTGATCGCAATTTTGTGTTGAGAAAACATTGACTCTAGTTTCATTAAAGTATCTATCGGCAGATTCTATCGTAAAATGAAATTCACCTGTGTAATATTGATTCTTTCATTTACCATGGCATCAGCCATACCAAACGAATTGGAAAGTTATTTATTCCAAATAGTAAATATTTGAATTTTAAGAGTATTTATTTCTGTTTTATATTACGTGAAAATAATCGTGTAGATAAAGAATCAAATTAATTCTGAATTTTACAAAATTATTTAGAGAGAGAAATGCAATATAAAAATGATATCACAACATTACTATTTCTTAAATATAAAGTAATTACTATAATACATATAAAAATTTATTTATTATTTATTATAAAAATTTAATAAAAATTATCTTAATAAAGTTACATTACGATATACTATTATGAGTAATCATAATAAGTTGGACTTTATTCGATCTTTTTAGACGTGTTACATTATGTTAGTGAAATTCTTGTGCTATAGTTAAAAGCGTAATTAGTATCAATATTTATAATTAAAAGTGTAATTAGTATAAATATCTCAAGCCTTGAAATTTTAAATATCGCGTGACACACGTTTTTATCTTTATATCTGCATTAAATATTCGAAAATATTTGAAGATAAAATTTCTGTTATTAAGAGAAAAAATAAATGTTATTTATATTTTATTTTTATCGTATATATCCCATCATGTCTTTTCTAAATTAGCACTGTATTTTATTATGAAAAAATATATCGGTAAAATTATAAAAAAGAAAAGTAATGTGACGCAGTATAGAAATGAAGGAAGATAAGAATATCTCGCGGCGGTCGATATTGCTATAAATAAAGTTTCTTCGATCTCTCATATGTCGTCGTTTCCGGCATCAGCCTTTTCTTGTTGGAGAGATAAAAGTTCGTAGTCCCATAGACTAGATCGGCGGGGGCACATTAGAACCGATATCATATATAAAATGGGTGCTTCGGATCCCATCTCTCTATTACTTCTCCTTTCTTTATTCCGTGATATTAAGGTTTTTCACCCTTGTGAAAACGCATTACTGCCAGTGAAACTGTGTAACGTTGTTATAATCAAGTAAAGGTAATGAAACCAACAATATTTGTATAAATTATTGGGAAATAATTTATAATAATGAATACACAAAACATCTGCTGTTATTTTTACATATACATTACATATATATTACATCTACCAGTTTTCCTTTTCCAGATTAATTTGATGTACGAAAATTGTAAATCAACCGAGCGGGTTTTGACGAATATAACATTGAAATTGGATAAAGAGACAAAACACATTGAAGCTAATATGACTTACAATAAAGTAAATCAATATTACATAAATAATAAACAATTACAAAACACATATTTAATAAATATTTCAAACTTAGATCAATAAGTTCGCACGTAACGTTGCGTGCATTGCTATTAATTAAATCTTTTACTTTAAAATATTTCTCTCTACATGTTTTAAATAAAATATTTTTTATCCAGGTGAACAACTAGTATATAAGACACATATTTCAATAAGCGGTTGTAAAGATATATATGCGTTAAATTTTCTATAATCGCGTTCAAATTTTAACCATTATATTTCTGTATAACCGGCGGAAAAAAAGTTGCATACTCTGTTTCTGTAAAGTTACATGACTAGTTCACTTTTTCGATTTCGCTAAATATTACCGTGTATGATTTTCGACTGGGCGACGTCATACAGAAGGGGGCTGCGACTGACTGTCAACGCCACATTTACATGCATACATTCTCTCCTTGCATTGCATATGCCGTCGTGTTAACACACGAACAATCGAATGTACACGAAATTTACGCGCGTGCGCTTAATGCGCTCGAGTGAGAGGAAACTAGCGTGAAAGGCTGTTTGCTGAGTTCCATTGTTGAAGACATACGGCACCGCATACCTATTAAATATTACGTATAGCACACAATGCCGCAGGTGTAACGCGTACTAATCAGAAGCGTATGAGAATAGACGATACGTTCAGAAAGGCAACTGGATTCCCACAATGTTCGTAGGCTACTTTACTTTTTGCATATAATTTCTAATAAATAAATGTTACATATAAATGGTGTATGTTATATAACGCGCTATTTTCACTTATAAATTTTTGAATAACGTAAAATTAATTTTATAACTTTAACAAAATTGACAAAATCCCTTCTATAATTTCGCGATTAAAGCATGGTTAAACATGAAGAAATTTTTATAAATTTGAAAAAGTCGATATATAAAGAATTGCAAACTTTATTTGATTTTGAGTAGAAACCTTGTTTTGGTAGCTTGTAATATAAATTGAAAATATCAGCAAAGAGATGAAACTTGTTGGCATAGAAAAAAACATTCTTTCCATTATACATATATATATATATACACACTGTCTTTAAATTATGTACTAATTTATATGAAGATATAAATTAGTACATAATTTTTTAATTTATACACATTCACGTTTGATACTTTTTTTGCGAGTAACATCGCAATACTGTCTAATTCACGATTAACAACCGCCCTTGCAACGTTGCTTCGACTTGAGGCGATATACGGGTACCTGGCGCGTCATTAATTAATCACGAATGTATCGAAATATCCAGGACCGTCGGATGTAGTTTGCGCGTCTTGAACCACCTGCCGTGACGAGACAGCGTCTGTCAACAGTAGGGAACTTCAAGGGTTTCGGCAAGTCGAGAGGAAGGAAGAGAGGGTGGATGCTGGTTACCGAGCCCGACGCGCACTTAAATATTAACAGTGTACTCAGCGGATACATTAGTAACGCCGGAACGACTTGTACACATGGTAGGAAATCACTTGGTTTTACTTACCTATCTACCTATCTACCGTCGAAATGTAAATCGGTCGCGGTATCACGGGAAGCAAACATCAAAAGACGCCGATTAACGTCGTTAACGAGCTAGTATATAAGACACATATTTTAATAAGCGGTTGTAAAGACGATACTTCTTGTTCGAGAGAACCGGACGTATCGATTGAAGGTATTAATTGCAATGACAAAAATTTCTCAGAATCAAAGAACCTTGTAGGGCTGCAGAGGTAATTATTTTTTTATAATTTATAATAAATATACGAATATTGCAATGATTCGAGAACATGCATAAATATATATATATATATATATATATATAATTTAACGCATATATGTATATATACATATATATATATGCGTTAAATTTTCTATAATCGCGTTCAAATTTTAACCATTATATTTCTGTATAACCGGCGGAAAAAAAGTTGCATACTCTGTTTCTGTAAAGTTACATGACTAGTTCACTTTTTCGATTTCGCTAAATATTACCGTGTATGATTTTCGACTGGGCGACGTCATACAGAAGGGGGCTGCGACTGACTGTCAACGCCACATTTACATGCATACATTCTCTCCTTGCATTGCATATGCCGTCGTGTTAACACACGAACAATCGAATGTACACGAAATTTACGCGCGTGCGCTTAATGCGCTCGAGTGAGAGGAAACTAGCGTGAAAGGCTGTTTGCTGAGTTCCATTGTTGAAGACATACGGCACCGCATACCTATTAAATATTACGTATAGCACACAATGCCGCAGGTGTAACGCGTACTAATCAGAAGCGTATGAGAATAGACGATACGTTCAGAAAGGCAACTGGATTCCCACAATGTTCGTAGGCTACTTTACTTTTTGCATATAATTTCTAATAAATAAATGTTACATATAAATGGTGTATGTTATATAACGCGCTATTTTCACTTATAAATTTTTGAATAACGTAAAATTAATTTTATAACTTTAACAAAATTGACAAAATCCCTTCTATAATTTCGCGATTAAAGCATGGTTAAACATGAAGAAATTTTTATAAATTTGAAAAAGTCGATATATAAAGAATTGCAAACTTTATTTGATTTTGAGTAGAAACCTTGTTTTGGTAGCTTGTAATATAAATTGAAAATATCAGCAAAGAGATGAAACTTGTTGGCATAGAAAAAAACATTCTTTCCATTATACATATATATATATATACACACTGTCTTTAAATTATGTACTAATTTATATGAAGATATAAATTAGTACATAATTTTTTAATTTATACACATTCACGTTTGATACTTTTTTTGCGAGTAACATCGCAATACTGTCTAATTCACGATTAACAACCGCCCTTGCAACGTTGCTTCGACTTGAGGCGATATACGGGTACCTGGCGCGTCATTAATTAATCACGAATGTATCGAAATATCCAGGACCGTCGGATGTAGTTTGCGCGTCTTGAACCACCTGCCGTGACGAGACAGCGTCTGTCAACAGTAGGGAACTTCAAGGGTTTCGGCAAGTCGAGAGGAAGGAAGAGAGGGTGGATGCTGGTTACCGAGCCCGACGCGCACTTAAATATTAACAGTGTACTCAGCGGATACATTAGTAACGCCGGAACGACTTGTACACATGGTAGGAAATCACTTGGTTTTACTTACCTATCTACCTATCTACCGTCGAAATGTAAATCGGTCGCGGTATCACGGGAAGCAAACATCAAAAGACGCCGATTAACGTCGTTAACGAGCGTGAAAACCATTGTCGGAAAATTAAAGCGAATAATTGCGAATCTTTTGACGCGTAATTTGAGTACCTTTTTTGAGTAATAAATTGAGAAAATTGCATAGATAATATCATTTGCACACAGAAATCTTAAAAATTTAAGATAGATTTTTTAAATTGTTAATAAAATATGCGAATACACATAGACGGGCGTGAGAAATCCAGAATCATACTATGCAATATTTTATATCTCTATTCCTTTCAATTATATTATGATTATCGGTCTATTCCCTGTATTATGTTAATAACGATATCGAGAGCGCTTATCAAAGAACACTTTGCGTAAGCAAGATACATAGGAGCTGAAATTGATTTAACGCTGTTATACGTAATTCAAAATGTATGTACATTGCATGCGATACACGATACACCCACACATTACGGGCTTCCTTTTCAAAAGCAAATATATTCGCTCGACTGCGAAAAGCGCGCAACAATCATAACGTGTCATTCAAGCGTTCCATAAAAAGGCTGATCTAAAAACGCGAGTCTGTACAGAGTATCGGCGCAGTTTCAGGATCGCATCCCCGCAATGAGCTCACACTGAATGAGATTAAAGCCATCGTGGACCACTGTATGTAACTCGGGTAGACGCGTCGTCCTTGTGCCAATAGCATTCACGTTCCGCCCTTCCGCCCTTTCTCCCTTTCTCCCTCTTCACCTTTCCCCTATTCCCTCTCCCCATCACCGAGCGCCGTGAGCGGAAATAGGATGAAAGTGGAAAGATTAAAAGGGGCGGCGGGCTTAATGAGACAGCCGGTTGTTTCGAAGCGCGGCTATATACGCGGACACGATACTTCCCGAGTTCAAGTATTAATGAAATCGATACCGACGCCGGATAATGATCAGCTAACGATTTCAATGGTGGCCGTCTGAAAAATGCGCTTTTTGTTATAAACGCGAATAAAAGCGCGAACCGCGTTAATTGCTCGATGACGAGGCGATATACAATAGTCGTCTGTGATCGCTGAACGAGTTTGAGAATTTTTTCGTGAATTGGGCTATATCTGTACATCCATCGGTAAAAATTTAACCTGTTTTTTTTTTATGAATTTTGGGCCATTCGTGCATAGAATATCAGTGAAGGATTAAAAATTGTATAAATCCACTGGTCCCCATTCACAGTTTAAAGATTTGGGTGGAGTTCCGAATAGGTGAACCCTCCGATTTTTTTGAAACTACACTATTTTTTGTATTTTTGAACGCCCAGTTTTTTTTTAGTTTTGACCTTGAAAATGACCTTGTCGCAAATTTTCATTATCATATTTGTAATCAGCGTTAAAAAATAAAAAAAATAGTGTAGTTTTAAAAAAATCGGAGGGTTCACCTATTCGGAACTTTATCCAAAGATTTTTAATATGTTGATTTATTTGTAAGATGCGAGATTAATTTTGCCATCTAAACTTGCAAGACGCCTCTAATTATTAAATCTGCTTTTATTTTCTAATTGGTAATGACATTTAAAAAGAATCCTTAAAAATTTGCTCAATTTTTAAATTTCTGTTTTACTAAAAACATACTTTGACATAAGAACCAATAATACTATTCAACTAGAATATCGCGCTAAAAAGAATTGATTATTACTGTTATTGTCTGGCTGCTTTATTCCTAGTTTGATATTCTTTATGTCTCATATCTGATTCTCCGGTCAGCCGTAAAAGATTTATAAATCTTTATAAGTCTATTATAAGTTTTTCGCGAATATATCGAATATTATGAAAATAGGGTTTATTTCTTTCCACATGACCAACGAACATAATACATAAATCACGGACATCGTATAGATATACTGTAGGAAAACGTAACAATGAAGGAATATTTCAAGTAAAGAATAGTAGAGAGTGTATTTATAAAGAATAATACATGATACGTCGGAAAATTCGGTGTTCATTTTGTCCGCATAGCGAGCTACTGTTTATACATATATGTACATGTTCTCTCTTGCTATCATTCTTGTTATCATTCACAGTGTTAAATTATCTTTTATTTTCACCTCAAGATAATAGATTTGCAAATATTATATCAGATTAATCTATAAGATATAGAAGACAAAGAATACTAGAAAAGACCAAAGAAAGTAAAGATTTTTTTCTGATGGTTATATAATATAATAATTTTAATTTGCAATGTGATACAATGGCAAAAATAAGATATTTTCTAATAATTATTCTTGAAAATTGCTTAATAATATTTAAAATTATCATTTGTTTGTATAATTATTATCATATTTGAAAAATCAAAATTTTGACGATAAGCATAATAAGAACGATATAAATAAATGTCATAGATCCATTATTTTAAAATGTATAGTCTAGGACAGATTAAATATTTAATCATCATATATATATTTTTTTTATTAAAATGGAAAATGGAATATTAATTATAAAATGTACAAACCGTTTGAAATTTATAAGAAGTTTAAAGTTGTAGAGATAAATAAGAAAAAATATGCTTAAAAATATTATTTTATATTTCATATAATACAGTTTTCTAATTTTTCATAGTCTATCCATTTTCAATAATTCTTTAATAATTTGACTTTATATGAATCACGGAACATAATAAAATGACATAAGAGCCAATAATACTATCCGACTAGAATATCGCGCTAAAAAGAGTCTGCTTGACTATTATTGTTATTGCCTGGTTGCTTTATTCCTAGTTTGATATTCTTTATGTCTCATACCTTATTCTCCGGTCAGCCATAAAAATTTCCGAGCTCACAGGCGTTATATGTAACTAGCGCAACTAGATGTATCCTCAGTGATTTAATGACAGCCGGTGTTTGTCGTTTGCTTTCGATCATATTGAAAGGCATGCGAACCGATTTGCGAATGATGCATGTGGTCGCAAATGCCGAATTAGATCTGGAAATGAGGTCGCTGCCAATGTAACTGACATTCTCGTTATGTGTGATGCCAACCAGCAACATTACGTCGCGCGTAATCGGATTTACAATACTTTGTATAATATGCGGATTAGTCCAAACATTTGCAGCTGTATTCGTAACTCCCACGTTACCGTGAGCGCTGCAAATTACACGATATTCCATTACTACGCGCATAACGTTGATTTAGAAAAGTCTCTCTTGTCCCTGTCTTTCTCTCTCTCTCTCTCTCTCTCTCTCTCTCTCTCTCGTGTTTATATTTCGTTGCCAATGACACATAGACAACATATCTGTTGAATCAAAGTGACAATACAACTTGATTGCCATTTTTCGTAACAAACATGTCTCATATCTACGAGTATAACAGCGTGATAATCTCTCGCATCGTTGAGTTTTCAATTTACGATCACAATCCATTATACCAGCCGTGTAACATTCACTACGTGGATGTGAAACAACTATAAAAAACGTTTGTTGGAGAAGGAAGGAAAAGAAGCGTAAATAAAAACGCGTTTGTACCGTATGACCGTGAGGATATCTATCGAGGTACTTCGCTGACAATTATTGACTTCGAGCGGAAGGGAAGAAAGATAAAGCCGATATCGTCGATACAGTCGAATAGTCAGAAAGTTAGTGCGCCCGGTCCAGTGAACACTCGACCATCTGTAACTTGCGGTTGGAAAAACCAACAGTTTAAACGGCGCCGAAAGAGACCGGCGCAACCGGCGCGAGTCAAATTTTATTCGAAAAATAACAATTGCAAAAACTAACAACCAAAGCAAAACAAACGGGCGGACGCGTTTGTTTTAAAACAATGTTTTCACCTCCGACTTCCATCTCCGGTTATTTCCTGAAAAGATCGCTCGATTGGATCGAGCGAAACTTGCCGGGAAGCTCGGAACTCTCGACTAAGGGTAAAAAATTCTCTCGTATAATTTATCGTCGTAGAACGAAAGGTGAAATTCCGACGAAATTTGTCGTCGCGGCCAAGGTAAATTCTACAGTGATCCCCGATTGGGATCGCGATGGACGACTTTCTCTCCACGTTCGCCTAACCGAGAATCCGGTTACGATCTTTCTTCCCGACCGTGAGATGTGTGTGTATGTGTGTGTATGTGTGAGGCCGGAAAATGCCGATATCGCGTCCGCAAACGCAGCGTCGTACGGTGCAGATGCAAGAGCAGAGACGAGCGGCAGATCTAAACGAGCGTTCGTGACCCCCTTCTCGAAATGGATTTCGGGCGAGTTTGCCCGGGCCGAAAATAATCGCGAATGAACATACGTATGTGGCACGTATAGCTACGTACGTATATGGCATACGGCTTTTATAGGGACGAAAGTTGGTCGAATTTTCGAGCTCGGCCATTATCCACATCGGACCTCTCGCGAATACGTGTTTGTCTAGCATACGTATGCGCGCGTACATTCGGCCGCCTACGCACACATACGGGGGCGCGTCGCGTCGCCTCTCTAACATACGTGCTTGCGAAAGCCGCGCATTGCGTGTGGGGGGATACGAGGATGCAAATATTAATGATCGGTCCCCAATGAACTAGGAATACATAATGCTTATTTGCATGACACCCCCGCGCGCCGCCGCTCGCCGAGCTTAGTTAATCATTCGCACGCTCTGATGTTTGCCGAATTCGCATTGCGCGTACACGCTCGTCCACAAATCACTCCAGGCCGGGCGGCGGCTAACAAATCGATAATTGTTTAATGATTTATGGGGTAGTTAAGAAGAATCGCACCGCCGCCGATAAGGTTTAATTAATCGGTCTCGATGGATCCAAATTTTTTTTTTTTTTCGCGGTTTAGTATGGCGGAATCCGAAACGCGTTGTAAACATTTAAGTATGTGAATTACTGAATTTATATATACGTCATGTCATTTGAAAATATATCTCTGATGTTAAAACTCATTTTTATAACAAAAATTATCCCAATTCTCTTCACAAATAGTGAAGAGAGATCGTAATACGATTCAGAAATAGATCCAGTTTTGTTTAAGCATTTAATTGGGCGCGGAGGCGACGGTATATTTCAATAAAATATTTGAATATTTGAATATTTCGAATATTTAAAGTTTTTGAATATTTTATATTGCGAAATACATAAAAAAATATAAAGACTGACGGAGCATGGCCATCGGCGCAACGGCGGCGGCTGTGCATTTAAAAATCCGTGACACACACAGGAGCAAAGTGCATCCATAAAAAGTTGTCGGCGTATTTTATAACGCTTTACATAACAATTATTTTATAATTCAAAAGTGGCGTTTTGAATTTCACGTTAAATGCTTTATTTATATGCCATCGCTCGAAGACTCGACGGCAGACGTACATACGTGTAGAATTTTAATTGGTCTGCCGCCATCCAATTAATTCTGTTTCAATATTTCTGCTTCCGAGTGCAACATTGCGTAACGTGGGGCGCAATTATCGAGGGACTTTTCGGTATAGCCTGACCGGAGGATCCTCTGAATCATTAGCACATACAGACACATCTATATAAATAAATTCGTATTTCTGAAAAAATATAAAGAATTTTTTATGAGACATCTTTTTTTATAAATCAATATTATTAGGCTATAGAAAATTGTATATTTGTTTCACCTATTATGCGTACATTCAACGTGTTATTATATTACACAGTTAATTATCAAGAATACTTGTATAATTTTAATATCAATTCTGAAAAAAAGGATAGAGAGAATCTTTTTAAAGCTTCATTTTCTATCTCATATAATGCCACAGCGCGTAGAAATAATAGAGAGAGATTCAAAAATAAATAGAAAGAAAAATAATATTTTTCAAGCTCTCGATTGCGAAGGTAGAAAAATCCTTACGATCTAGTCGAGGAACGAGCAGTATTTTCTCAACAGGCTGAACGAAAAGACGTCGTGAAGTCGTCGTTGCCGTCGTTGCCGTCGTCGACGTCGTATCTGGAGAACTCCATGAACAGGCAGGCAGGCAGGCACGTGACTTTTCCACGTGCAGCGAGCGACGATGTACGATGACAATTTTCACATCGTTCGGCGGTAACGGCGGAAAAAGGTGGTAGCCGCAGAGACACGAAGATTACCCCCCTAGTAGAGAAAGTTGCGTAAAACGAGCTTCGGTAATGGTCGACATCGCCGCTAAAGCTCGAGTACGCGAGACGCTTTTGATGTGGTCGCCTCAATGGGACTCCACACACGTCGTTCGTAGCCCCCATGTAGCGTACGATGAAGGAAAGGAGTGAGAGGGGCGGAAGGGGGGATGAGAGAGATGCGCGTCCTATACGACGGCGAGAGAGGAGCTTACCCCGTCCGAGTACTTTGATGCTATCCGGAAGGGTTTGTTAGGACGAGGCCACTCGTTTGATGTGGCTAACCATATTTGCCATGAGATTGAGCATGCGAGGTGAGAAGAACGCGCGACATTACCGTTCTCTCACTCTCATAGCATCTTAAGATTTTCTCCGCGCATCAGGCGAATGGCGAGAAAGAGAGAGAGAGAGAGAGAGAGAAAGAGAGAGAGAGAGAGAGAGAAATAGAAACTGCGTGTGTGTAAACGTAACGCTTGCAACCGGAATTACCGCCGGATAATGGCGGTAACCGCGCGGTAACCGTAAAAGAGACCGCACGCATTTTCCAGCCTAATGGCGAAGCTATACGATCGAAAACGTAAATAGGAAATATAGGAAATACGCACGGTGTAAGTATTTTTAACTGCAAGAATTTTTACATTTTTATACAGATTATAATTGTGAGTATTAAAGAAACACGCGTGCGAATTGATGAATAAAATTTAATATATTATTTATCATTAATAATTAAAAATACACAATATTTTATATATGATCTCTCGCAAATGTTTTTCTGTCGCCATTTGATAAAACTTTTGACGTAACAATCAGACACGGTTTCAAAATATCTATATCGATACATATCTATAAATATTCATTAAAGATCCGTTAATTATAAATGCGTATATAATTATAATTATTAATTTAATATAATTATTATAATTAATTATAAATTAATCCGAAATATCTGCAGTAATGAGATATCCACTATTGGGCGAAGTTAATCAAGATTAAATTGAGTTGCAATTGTAGCGTGCGTGTATTTCTTGAATTAAATTTTCTCTAATAAATTTTAAGTTTTAAACAATTTCTTTTCACAGTGATTATTTTAATGCTTAAATATCCGAAATACAAGAAAGATTTATGCATGTTCCCCACACAACCGCCGACGATGAATGCTATACAATACGAATAATAGGCGAAAAAATAAATCGCGGAAAAATAAATCGCGTGAAATGCACAAACGAAAGGTATGTAGTTGCATTTTTGATATTTCCACTGTCGCGACATTTGCACGGGATGACGTAATTATAGAACGGAATACGTAGTAAGGTATCCTCGTTTCATTCTCACGTGTTCTCTCCCTCTCTTCTCTTTCTCTCTCTCTCTCTCTCTCTCTCTCTCTCTCTCTCTCTCTCTCTCTCTTCACGT
>NW_021848419.1:846013-860833 GCF_003651465.1 Formica exsecta
TAAATAATAAAAAAATATTACAATTATAATTTTACAGAAATTTATAGAAATAAGAAATTCATACAATTTTTCTACAATTTTTCTTTTAAACTTGGATATTCTCTCTCTCTCTCTCTCTCTCTCTCTCTCTCTTCACGTGGTAAATTTTTGCGATAAAAGCGTGGAAAATACCGGGATCGGACTGCCGAGATGTCGTAGTTTCTGTCGCGTGCACACACACGCCAGATGGTACGATCATAGGGAGAAAGAGGAATGGTGGTCGTAGAATGAATTTAAAAAGTACTTGCGAAAAAACTAGTGGCGCATTGAGCGCGCGCACGGTTCAGAGAGTCCCAAAATTTTATTCAAATATCTATGTCAGCATATACTTATCTCCCTCCGGCGTCGTACACTCCCTCGCCGCGATTTTTCCACCCCGCCAGACCTTTTCATCCGCGGACCCGAGCACGCACGTCAAATATTTTTCTTTTACATTATCGTGTCATCTTGTTTTTTTTTTTTTTTTTTTTTTCTTAATTTCTCACGTATATACGAATATTTTCCTTAATGCGGTTTAATTCTACGACAAACAAAAATGACGTTTATTAGTAAAATTGACTTAATAATTTAACGTCTCTAGAAAATATACACAATTTAATATCTCGTATAGCTTTACTTACGTTTCATTTTTTGATACATAGTAATTACATAACCAATTTAAGCAAATAAATATTGTAAGCAAATATTTCGTGCGTAAATTTACACATGCGTGCTAGTTTCCGTATAATATTTGCGTACGAAGAAGTTATTTGATATTTTTGTAAACCATTTATAGACAATGAACAAATTCAAATTGATGCAATAATTATATTAAATTATATTCAAAACAAATCATAACGCACATAAATGCTAACGACGTATGATTTTCAAACAATATGCTACTAAAAACTATTTAAACAGACCTTTATGGATAATCCGCGTGATACTACATTGTTCTCGAACACCGGAGAGAGATACAGTCATCAATAGCAGAATGCGGCTGCATTCGCTGCATGCACGAAAAGGGCGTGAAGACGGCAATGTAAATGGGGAGTGGAAATATCGGAGGAAAATATACGGGACGGAAATAAGGGAGAACGCGGAACGGAAAGAACAGAACGTTGCACAGCGCGCATCCGTCGCGTGTAACTGGTTCTGGATTATTAACCATCGCGCGTGAGATAGAAGGGACGTACATATAATAAAAAGCCATAAAGCATGGTGGTGACATCGGCTGGGAGGACAAAGCGGAAGCCAACCTGTCGAGAACGGAGGGGTCCCGTAAACGCGCACAATGGGTCATAATCGCGGCCCGTCAGATTTTCACCCCCGTCAGCAAAACGGCATGGTGGTATAGGTATAATAATCCGAATCGGTTGGTTAACATCCTCCTCCTTCATCTCATTTTACCTCTTCCTCCCCCGGGGACCGTACGCCGGTCGGTTAAGTGGCCACAGATGGTTAAACGTTACGTTCGATACATCGCCGCGTTTACAGGCCGAATGATTCACGCTTTCGAATGATAGGCGAACTTAATTAGGCGGAACCAGTTACGCACGGTGCCGTTGGGACTGACACGTGACCACCGTGACAGTCGCGTCCGTTATGTGTGCGACGATTAAAACGTAAGCCGATTATTCGTCACTGGTTTTTTTTTTTCCGAGAAAGATACGCGTATACATTGGAGATGTCTAAAGCTAACAATAAAAATGGCACGTAATAGATATAATCAATTATAAAGTAATTTAAAAAAATATGTTGTTAACATATATAAAAATAATAATCCTAGATGATGAAGATAATTTAGAAATATATCGCCAACATAAAAATAATAATTTCAAAATAAATTAAAATAATAATTTCAAACTGAAACAATATAATATTTATTTGAAACTATAACTCTCTCTTGAAATAAAATAAAAATATTATTATATGAATAAATAAAGCTATCTAAACACAATTTTCACATAAAGACCAGTTTTTCTGCAAGAGAAAATTGTCATGCAATTTTCTCGTAAAAGCACTCTTGATATTTTCCACAATAGCGCACTCAATTTTATCCATTTCCATCGTCAAAAATTTCTCTACTATAGTTATCAGCACTTTTGAGATTTCAGATTTCGCATTGTTGCTAGATTTTAAAAAATATTGAAATGTCTCGTATCTTTAAATTACCTTATTCATGAAGTTGATATCGATCGAATAGTATTCTTTTCGTCGCACATTTTACATCATTAGCGTGTCTTGGTTTATTACATGTTCCATTTTAATTATAATTCTCTTAAAATCCGTATTAAAACAGCTGTTATTTCGTTTTTGGGTGAGTCAAACTAATGTATCTTTCGTGTTTATATATAATTACACATACGTAAATTATTTTATGACGTCTGAGCAAATGAGTATCGATCAATTAAAGCACTGACTAATGTTTGAATATTTAAATCGTAATCGCGCATACTGCGGCAAGGTCCATTTCTAGTAATGTGGAATTAATAACGAGAAATACACGCGCGCATTATATCGCGATTCGATGATAAACCATTGATTTGATCGCAGGGTAGACTTAAACGTGAATAATAAATGCGAATAACAAATCCGCTTATTACGTATAATATGTTTACATTATGTTAATATTATTATATAATTATATTTATCTATCGATTCAAGCTTTTTGATAAGTCCATTTTTTGGAGAATTCTTTTCGCGTTTTTTCGCAAAAAATACATTTGCATGAAAAATACATTCAAATGTATGTGTGTGTGCGAGAAATACTTTGAATAGATTTACAACAGCGAACTTAATTATATGATATCAATTTGGCACGTCAAACACTTTGTCGCGCGCGCTTTCAAATAAAAGCGATTTAATATTGGCAACCATTATCATAATCATAAAGGTGCACACATGGACGCGTAATCTTTTATTTCTACTTATCTACGTTATGTGTTTTCTCATTTTCCGTTATTTTTGTTTGACTCTATTGTTATTGTTACTGTTCCCTCTTGGTACACTTTAACTCGCACAGTCGATATCGTGATCTCGTTTTCACCGCGTTTATATCCGACTGTACAGTTCTTTTGCTGATATTATGTGTTTTCGGAATAAAATTAAATGTATCCCGTAATGTGAAAAACTGACAACTCCCTTTTAAAAAGTATTATCGGAATGAGAGAACAGATTATTAAAACATTATTTTTATCTTATAATGTACAACATGTAGAATCATGGTCGATTTATTTAGCTAGAAAAATATTGATCAATGTGCAATCTTGATTTTTCCTTGATAATTAACACACATTAAGAGAAGATGTTAACAGTTTTCAATTTATAAATGATTAACAATCAAAGTAATTTAAGTTTCAATCTTTAGACACACATAGATAATCAAATTTACTCGAGTAAATTCGAATAAACTTCGAGTAAACAGGATCTTAATTCAAGAGGTCAGAATATTTAAATGTTGCAAATATATGTGCACTAAAAGTTATTTTTATTAAAACTATGAAAGCTAGCAAAATTCTGAAAAACTTGCGGTGAGTCATTTTCCAGAAATTAACATTCAATTGTCGACTCTTCAACTCTCATCCTGCGCGTTTCTCCCATTTTTACGGGCCTCGCTCGGAAACTGTCTCGTTAATAATTCAGAAACCCATTAAAGCAACGTCAAATATATGTGTGGGACATAATTCCTGCAAATGTACGAAACGAAAGGGACATTTCGTTCCCCAACGTTTTTCCGTGCGTACGCTTAATTAGTCTTCATTAACCACCTTTTTCGTTGAAAAGCGTAATAAATTCGCTGGTACTCTAACGAATTATCATGATATGTATGTTCGTGTATTCGTGAGTGTGTTTTTTTATCTATCTTGACTCATCCATACGATTTCGCGAATTATTATTAGAATCGAGAAATATTAACGAGAGAGATAAAGGAAGAAAGACAGAAGAAAAGAGAGAAAGGGAAAGAGGAAGAGAGCATTTAATTGCGCTCCCGTAATGAATTATGCCACGAGTATTACTGGGAAATCATTCTCACACTGCCGATTTCATTTCGCGATTCCACGAACCCGCCCGTATTTACTCTAGTCGCTGAGTAAATCTAGTCAGGTCATGATATTATGCCAAGTGCAGCGCCCTTAGCCGAGCATAAGCATAATACCATAAATCCTTTGTTAACGGCCCGCCGCGATGTGGATTGCGCGCAACCTCAAGCGTTGTATGAGCATCTGCGATATCAAACGCAAACTAACTAATGAATACAGCCCGCTAATAGCGCAATGAGCTTGTACACCGTATCGTTACGTCATATGCGCGCCATTACATGCGAGTGATGGTTGCGAAATCGGCGTTTGTCGTATCAATATTTTTGACGCTGTCGTATGAAAAAGTTTTAACGAAAAAGTTTTGTACTCTGATTTTATACACGCGCTGACACGCGTGACAATTCTCTGACATATCTCCCGTATATATTTTATCATATATTACTGCGATATCGGATGACCGAAACGAATAAATCAGGAAGAAACTCGTGTGTCCCGTTAACGCAAAGAAGGATGCATCCCTCGTTCAACTTTGGCTAACTTTCATCGATACCCCTACAAGTGCCCTTCCCCATTCTAGTGTCACTGATTCGCATCACTAAACTGCGGTGATTCGCTACGCACATGTGTCCAAATCTAATGGCCGTTCTACCGTGAAAGCTACTTAATATCGTGATCGATAGTCTCCTAATCCGTTAAAAGCAATGCATCATGGCGCAGGTTTAATGCATACAAAAATTAATGGTGCAAAAGTACATCGAGTCAACCAGATTGAGAAATCTACAACTGCGCTTATCTGCATCACCGGTTCTATACAAAATAACAATATCTTTATTTTATCATGATATCACGTATTGTTTAAATTATAAATATTTAAGAAATTCTATTGACATTTACGTCACCATTAAAAAAGTCTTAATTCAAAAAGTGATATAAAACTATATAAATTAGATGTATTTACAAAAGATAATTATAGATTAATTTTAAAGAATAACTTCTTGCTTTTTTTATTACGCCTTATTTCAGACTTCGTAAATTTAATGAATAAATAATTTAATTCCTTTTTAATGGAAATATTACATGTAAGATTTATCATTTTACTTTTTTTTTTAATTACGCTCAATTTTCTTTTCTACTCTTCTTCCATTTTTTTCTATCTAATTCTCTTTTTTTTTTTTTGTTTAATATGTGTGTTAAATACAAAAATATATTAAAATTTTTGCATTATAAATTATTGCTACAAGAGAATATAACTTATCAAAAGTTAAAATTGTTTAATCCAGTTACTTTACATCAATATACATCTAATAAAAAGTGTACGATGCACGTGGAATATACTTACTTTGAAGTAAGCAACATTGTAGCTGAAAATAATTCATGTCCCGCGGGTCATCTTTGCTAAAATTACCGCGCTAACCAAAGTATTGAAATTGTTAAGATATTTAGGGCTCTATGGAGATTCGTCGTAACTTACGACAGCGAAACCCCAAAAACAGTTATGCGTGTAAAGGTTTAAGATGTCGCACGAAGCTAATAAAAGTTTTATGCTATACATTATTATTATAGAATATAAGAGAGATAGCCAATGATTGCTGAAAAAAAAACTGATTATTTTGTGTACATTGTTATATATATGATTGAATTATTATATTTATGCAATAGTCAAAACCTTTATGATGTCGAAACATTATGATTTTCACAATGCTAACATTTATCTATTAAAATGTATTAGCTTAAATCATATTCAATATTCAATATTCAATATGTCTGATTAATTTTCACTTAAAAAAATTCTTTTTCACTGAATGATCATAAAATTCGTAGATTAATTGTGATGTGACGCGAATATGGGATTTTTCGTATAATAAAGCAATTTGACTCCGAAGAGAGAGGTAATATTTCTCGACGTTTCAGATCACTATCAATTTTTCCAATAAATTATATCATTAAAATCTGTCATATTTCTATGACATGAAAAATTTCTAGAATTTATTACAGTAATTCGAACCCTTAAACATATCTTTTATTTATGTTTCCTCTCTTTTTGTAATAATTTTAATTTGTGCTCTTTTATTTGTGCAACGTTCCCCCAAGTCACTCAGCCGGGGAGATATGGAAATTTGGAAACAACGTTCCGTATCGGCGAAATCAGAAGCTTTCGCGTTCATTAACAATGGATGACGGATTTCCATGTGAGCGGAAAGAAGGAATATATTCGCGCGGTTCAACGATCGCGCCCCTTTAAGGGTGCCGTGGAAAATGCATCATCCACGCGTGGCGTGCACCGGCATCCGGCGAGCCGGAAACATTTTTCAGACGCGCATTCCATAGGCACCGTTATCACATTGTCCGCCTATCCGCCGTGTATACACGCACGCGGTGTATAACGCCTGACGAATGAGACACCGGCTGCCGCGACCGCGTGCACTTTAATCAATTCCCCGCTTGCAACGACGACATATTCGCGAACTTAAATCTCGCCGCGCGAACAAAAAATCATTCCGCTCGCATCTCGCGCACGGAGTCTCGATATCTGGGACGATATTTTCCGACCGTTCATCGTAAAAATGCGACGTGGTTTTTATCGCGACAAAACGCGCCGTCACCTCAGATATTTCAGTCGTAACCAGATTAATTGAATTTATTGGACGTTGGTATCATTAGCGAGTCGAACAGGCATATTCATCTGCAATTTGTTCAACTCATGACATTTTCGTGCGAGATATCGAATTCTTGGCGCCATGTATCAATCTGATGTACATTTTGCGAACAAGATATCTATTCACGAACTTATGCAATCATCCAATATTACAGCAGTGCTATGAAATGAGAAATGATTAAGCCATTTGAGCTTGGTTTAAAATATCGCGTCAATATGTGAATGTAGAAGTCTACATAAATTCTCTTTCTCTCTTTACATTTTCCTTCTTTCCTTTTTTGATTTTTTTAAATTCAGTTTGAAAAGTTTAATAAAGCACTACAATTAATTTACACTTTATAAAAATTTATAATGTTTCTTTTGTGGCTTATATAATTTTTACGATTAATAATTTATCAATCATATACATTCAGGCTTAAAGTGATATTAATTATTTATAAGCATTCTTGTAAGACTTATGTCAAGAGTTTAATAATCTTGAAGCGGACATTGATGCAATTTCAAGTAACATTGACACTTACAATTAGTTCGCTTGAAAATTGCAACTTAGGTCTTTGCTCGACCCGCCACCGTTAAAGGCGATTTGAGATCCGCGTTTCTTGCGCGGAGATTTATTACGCCAACTGTGCGACGATAAATGCAGCAAACAGAGAAGAAAGTCGGTTAAGCTGCCAAAATATTATTCCGCGGTATCTCCGGCACTGGTTCTCTCTCGTGGTTTACGACGTCTATGTTTGAGTGGGTTCGCTTATCTAAAGTCCGCGAACACACCAGACTATAGCGCGGCGTTTGACGGCGCGCTCTATAACGGTGTGTTTTTACTCCTCGCGTTTGTTTTTATAGTCGTGTTCATAATGTAAACTTTTATATCCAGACCGCGTGTAAACCTTGTATCATGAGCGTAATGCAGAAGAATTTCGCTTCATTTTTCTTAATCGATCAGCCCGCTTCATTGTAACGCGCTAAATCACTTTTCCACAATAACTGATGATGAAATATCGTGACGGAAAATTACATTTCGGTTGAATACCGAAATACTCCGGTAATCTCACTCAGGTCCTTACAAAACTATAAGATTAATTGTAACGTTTGACACATTGAAGAATTGCGTGAGTCGGACATTAAAGCGTCAGCTCTGAGCACGCAAAAGGAGCGATCCATCAAGCAAGCGTAGTCAACTTTGACGGCGCCAGAATTAAGACGGCGACCCTTAGATAAGCTTTAGAAATGTCGACTAATTCAACCTTTCGTAAGTTCCTCGCCCGTATCTATTCGTGCTCTTCCACGAATAAAACTGTCAATCAGCACGATCTATATTTAATCTTCAAATTTATTTATAACAGCTTCTCGCAATTATTCGCGCTTGTGATAAAATTTGATGCAGTTTATCGACATAATTTTGAGGTCAATCGAATTAGAATTTGTTGGATCGTGATATCGACAACATCGTCATAGCGATCTACTTTCGCTTTTACGTAATACCTGAAGATTAAAAGCAGTACACACGAACTAATTTTATACGGGATTTGAAAATTCGTTTCAAGTATTCTCTCATTTTCTCTTTATCTCTCTCTTAACGGGGATCTTCATAGCATGCTTACGTAAGACCAGTGGACAAGATCAAAGCGAGCCTTGTGCCCAGCTCTCTCTCTCTTCGTGATCGCGTTACCGGAAACACGGCGGACGTAACCGAGGCGACGGACGGTTTCAGGCATCGCGCGCGAAGGTTAATCAATTCCAGTCGCGACGCTGTTTCCGCAGACTTAATTCGTGCCCCGGATGCCTATCCCCCCCTCTCTCTCTCTCTCTCTCTCTCTGTTTCTCTGTCTCTCTTTCTCTCTCCTCAAGCTGACTTTCCCATTATTATCCGGCATACGGGAGGGTAGACGCGCACGTACCACAGGGGAGTCTGGCGCCGCGAGGAATCTTCCAAGGATGAGACGGTAGCCTCCATCTCCTTTCTCCTTCCCCTGCCATCGCCGTCGTCTCTGTACCGCGGACCTCGCGTCTCTTCCACCCTTCCGCTTCCATGGCCTTCACGTTGTGGCAACTTTGTTCTCCCGAGAAATTCCCCGAAGCGCTATCTACATATTTGATGTCGCCTCGTCCACTCCACTAATGCTTCTCGTTAGAAACTTACCGCTTACCTGCGTCCCGCGCTGCTCATTCTCCCTCCCTCCCTTCCAACTATTCTCTCTTCCAACCACCCTTATATCTTACTCCCCCGCGTCATCTGACGGCTCCTTTGCAGTTTCTCCCGCAACGTGACTGCGCAATGGACCATGTTCGCAGAAACGGGGCAACTGTCGAAGTATCGCGACATCGAGATTGTTAGTTACGATACAGATGATAAGAATATCGCGGGGAGAAAGCGCCGCTTATGAAAGAATATAAATATATAGATCTTCATTTCTAGAAAATCGCTTCTTCCGTAATATATGATTCCGTTGATAAGTAATCATATTTTTGTCGTTTAGCAACGCGATATAATAAGATAAAACAGATTAAACGCTTTACTACTTTATAGAGAAAAAACAAATTCTTTATAAACGACTAAAATATTATCTCACGTAAATTGAAAAATCGATCTTTTATTATGATTTAATGTGATTTTTCTATTTATACGTTTCCATTTTATATATAAATTTGACATTTCAAATCTAACAAAGTAGAAACGTACATTTTGAGAAATGTCGAAATGACTTTTTCCTCATTTTACGAAAAACAATCCGATAATGCCCATTAGTCTTTGACATTTCTCGATCGTATTACGTTATGTTATGAAATGCAACTCTCGCGTCATTATCGAACTTGCTAATTGGCCGCGTTCGTTAACCGAGGAAGCAAATGAACGAGAAGCATGGAGTGGAGAAAGAGGTATATTTTGATGGATATTTCTGTTTTAGCTGCAAAATGGCTCCTCTTCGTCAGTTAACGTAACACAGACTTTACCGATACATTCCGACACCCTTTACAATCAGTCTCGAACCACGCATTGCATTATGCGGTATTACTAACTGGGGAATGGTCTAATTCAAACTTCCTATAGCGGCGGAATGGTGGAATTAGTTAATATGTAAAGCAGCTGCGTGCAGAGAGAGAGAGAGAGAGAATCACATAAATCCCAGCAATTCTCTGTCGTTTCGAGATCCACGCGCGTTTACATCTTACTTATATACTTCGAACTT
Organism: Formica exsecta; assembly: GCF_003651465.1. Taxonomy (NCBI): domain Eukaryota; kingdom Metazoa; phylum Arthropoda; class Insecta; order Hymenoptera; family Formicidae; genus Formica; species Formica exsecta. The sequence goes on from NW_021848419.1 coordinate 855,919, forward strand.
TCTCGAGATCTCCCACCGCGCGTTCTGATATAACTCCTGCGTACTAGGTACTTATATACATCCGCTCTGAAGAATAATAAATATACTTCCATGACAAAAGTTAGGAAACGGAGATTGCACGTTAATCCTTTTGCACGTTCAGTCTCCATTATGATGAACATTTTCTTTTTTTCTATTAAACGCGATTATCTGGATGCAAAATTTCCCCTTAATTCAAATTTGATAAAAATTCTTGCATCTAATTAAATAATATAACATTTTATGAGGTTTTTTTCAAGTGAATTAATTAATAGAGAAATATCAAAGATCGTTATACATTGTAATGGGCTATTTTTAATAATTAATGCTTTTTGATCAGTTTATTCTAAACATTTTAATATAGATTACAAATATATTGTATGCAGGGAGATAGGGATTCACGAATATTTTATTCAACAAATAAATATTATAAACGCAAAGGAATCAAATAATTTAATATATGAGAAATAATATAAGCCCGAAATTGGTAAATATTTTCGGATCTAAATAAAAAATTTTTTAAATGTTATATAAAAAATCAAAATATTATTCTATAAGTGATAATTCAGAATTTAAAAAGTTTTAAACACATTAATAAAATATCTTTAATTCTCTGTAATATTTTAATCTAGACATTTTTTTATACAAATGCCATTAAATATATTGTTTAAGATCACATCTCTTATAAAGAATCAGCTGATATTTCGAAATTTCCTGGAGGATGTGTCGCGCGGAGACGTACTTTCGACATCTCGCTGAAATCAGTCGATCGATGAAAGTAGGCCACGCACACACACAACGCGCAGGTCGAAATTAGCGCAAATTCGCACAAGCGAACGTGAAAAGTATTCGTCGGGGGGGATTGATAGATGGGGGGACGACGTTCCGCTGGCTGGCTGGTACCGCGTGCTGAATCAAACTAAGCGTAACACGTTGGGGCGAGCACGAAGGGGGCGAAGTGTAACGAGAGTAAAGACACGGGATGGCGGAGGGGACGGGTGAGGTGAAAGGGGCGAAAAGGGATAGAATGGCGGATAGCGGAATAGAGGCAGGGCGGATGGTTCGGAATCGGTGAAGTATGGGAGCCAGAAAAGGGATGCTCCTCTCAGCAGCTTCTCCCGTAAGACGAGGCGATGCCCGGGGGAGGAGAGGGTGGAAAGGGATCGCTCAAGGAAGAAAGAGAGAGAGAGAGAGAGCAAAAGACGGGAGAAACGTCGTAGCCGGATCGTCGTGGTGCGGGCGACGAAGAACTTTGGTGTTCCTTCACCACGTCGTCGGTTTCTCCCTGCCGAATGGAGCGTCGTCTCGCGAACCCCGAGCGAACGAAACCCGACACGTCAGCCGCGCCTCCACTTAACGGAATGGAATTTGTCAACGCTCTTCTAGCCGTCAAATAAAATTCAAATAAGACGAGGGTCAGCTGGACCGGTTTTGCTCTTACTCGATCAATTTAAGCCAACTCGCGTTTCAAGTTTGCGAAGAGAGAAAGAGAATGATATAGTTCTCATATAGTCGATTAAATTAGTTGTTGATTTTGAACATGTGATAAAGTATATTTAAAACTCTTGCATGATATTCGTCGATTTGGATATATTTTCCGCGAGCTTTCACAATCTTATAAATACATGTTGATTATGATGATAAGCCGTCTAGCGTAAAATCTTTCTTCCTCGTAGAGTAATCACTTTGGGGTACAGCCCCACCCTCTCTTTCTCTCTCTCTCTCTCTCTTTCTCCTTTCCTTGTTATTGGACGGCTTCTAGCGAGAAGAGCAGTAATTTTAATTAGCGGGTAGACGTCTTTACATCTCGAAGCAGGCGGGCAGACTATTAATTTCCCTCTCGTCTCTTCTATGCTGTTTAACCTTCGTTGCTCAACAAACAACCGACGTTTTCTTACAGATTTCCACGTCGTTTTATTCTTCCGTACCCAACTTACCAAAGTCCTTCGATGACCCTTGAATAAAAATGACCGTTTGACTATAAATCAGACGCGCTCGTAGATGCCAGAATTGAAACAACATCAATTTATTCGCAGAGTAGTTTACTCGCAAAACAATCAATCGTGGGTAAAATGCAAATGGTATTATTATTATGGCTATTATTATTAAAATGCAAATAATATTAGTTGTGCAAAAGATCATTAAAAAGGGAGGTATTAATAATAATATAGTATAATTACTGTTCTCGATTTAAATAAAAAAAAAGAAAATTTTTCTTTATTTTCAAATTTTTTACATAATTACGTCGAGAAAATTGCATTGCTTTATCGTATCTCGCTTGAAATATGAAAGCTTTATTCTTAAACGAAAGAGGAATGAGAGATTGACCCGAGTGCGTTTACGTTTAATATTCGGCGATTTTGTCCACTTCAGAGAAAATTTCATCCCTCCTTACGGGCAAGATTAAAAAGGAGATAAAAGGAACTATGGGCGGGGCTCTTTATATCGTAAAAGATTTCATGCTGTTACGAAGTACCGTACCGTAATCATTAAGTTAAATATTCTCGGCATACTGTTAATAAAGGAACCAATATGGCCGGCGAGATTCATTAAAAATCCATCGGAAGGAATTAAGAAACTTGGCCGTGGGGGGTGTGACGGCGCGAGTAATATTTCTCAAGACGGTTTCACGTTCTTTGTCCTGTGACTTTGGAGCATTATCCGTGGAGATGATACCGGATCCGGTAATATTCCGGTACAATCGTCCTGCGCGCGAGCAGTAAACGGACCTCCTTTTTGCGAGGCCGAAAAAAAATGGGAATTGAGCCGCCCAGAGTTTCATTGGTAAGGAGAAAGGGTCTCATTTGCACGGACCGTGGAATTAATATCCCGCGACGGCATCGAACTAACGAGAAGGGCATTTCGGGAGCCGGGCAACTTTGAGCAAGTTTATTTTCTTAATGCCACCAGGACATCAGTCTTGCGGCACGCGAGAGCCACGAATCCATATTCGGAGTATTCATTAGGACGACCGCATTGTCGGACGCCAATTTATTTTTATACGACGAGGATCCTCTTCCATGAGTGCCGTTTTCAAGATCTAAAAATAAAGTACGCGGCTTTGAAAATTCTCAAGCCCAGCTTGAGCATTTCTTGCGCATGCTTTTGTAATGATTATTTTGATAAATAATTTTTGATTATTATTTCTACTATAATAGAAATCATTAAAAAAGTTAGAGAATGCATATTTAAAGTCAATAATGTACAAAATAACAAAGACTCATAGCAATTGCGGTCCATTTTCATAGTATTTTATCGCGATATCAAGTTAAAATCCCGTAAAATAATGAATGTTAAATCACGGAAAACGAATCTTTATTGAAGAGAATGAAATAACATTGGCTAACGATCTTCCGCGTAATCGCTGTTGGAAATGAAGTGCTCAAAAAGAAGTGAGGCGAAAGAAATGAAGTAAGAAATGAGAGAGAAAAGAAAATGACAAAAGAGGAAGCACGACCACACACAGTGTCTTTAAGTATTGGATGATTGCATAAGTTCGTGCCCGATTTTCCTAGATGGCATTAAGTTACTGCATGGCGGAGTTCTATTGTTTTCGTGTGGTAATTGTTGCTTACACCGAATAGATGACGTTGTCTTATGTCAATTTAGCGTCAGACATTGTTCAGATAAGTCCATTTGTGCGACCACACACAGTGTCTTTAAGTACAATACGCTCGTTTATTCTGCGCGCTCTTATGGAATGATGCATATAAAGCAAGCAGGGAAATTATGTTAATTCGATCAAGACTGTTTAATCTTTTGGATCATTATTCTTTGGATTGTATTGAACAATGTGGCGGGTGCACTTAAAATACAGATTATTAAAAATAATAATTATTATTTCAATTGATTACTTGAAATCTGTGGCATAGAAATATATATTTGGAATATTTATTTTTGAGTCGCATAAAATTAATAATATATTTTAAAGGATTTTAATTAACAGATAAATGGGTTGATATTTTACATTAATCATTTTATATAATTTGGTAGGAAAAGCATAACACTTATACGCGTAAATATTTTTGTACTTTCTACTTCAAATACTATTCTATTGGTCTCTGATGTAGAATTCGGATTTCAAATTATTCCGCTCATTGTCATGACCTTTGTTAATTCGAGGCTTAACGCTAACGCAGATCCCAGACGCATACGGCTACATACATCGATAATAGAGACAAATAGAAGCAGCTTAGGCCGTTAACCTCCTCATTTGCACCGCTTTGATGTAACCCTACTTTCCAGCCAGGCAGCGACAGCAACAGCCGACGGTTGTTCCCCCTCGGCGTCGGCTCATCATCTCCCGACGATCCAATCGATTTCGAAACACCCCTTCATTTGATGCTAACTAATGTCCCCCTCTTCCCCCTTCCGGCCTCGCTGCTCCGCAACGCGATACAAAACGGATCCGACGATAACCGGATTGGTTTGCATAAATAATTGCGTACATATTATCAGGGACACGGGGGTAAAACGCATGCTAATCAGTATGCGTGAGGTATAAACGCACGTAATGTATATACGCGACCCGATAATCGTATGACGGATTGTATATAAAATTGTTTTTGGGATACGTGTGGCATTATTAAAATTTCCGCAAATTTTTATCGTGACAAATATTTGTGGTTTTGCGGTATTTCTTTGCATCCATCAGGCTTTGATATATTTTTATGGAAACATTCTACATGATGCATATGGATATTTTAACATCTCAATAACAATTTGAATTATCTTTTTTTTATTAATTCGGAATTGATTTTTCTAGACATAAATAATTTTCGGATTATAAGCGATTAAAAAGGACACAAACTTTTCATAAACTTCATCTTGAAAATATAATTAAATAACAATTATCTATATTGCTCATTTAAATTTATATTTATATCATTTTATATAT
>NW_021848419.1:861175-867187 GCF_003651465.1 Formica exsecta
AAATATTATATTATACTTTTTAGAAGCTTGTAAAATTAGTCGCTTCTCTCGAAAATTTTCTCGTAAGACAGAGTCAATAGCAAACTAAAATTAAAATCTAGATTTTTAAGATAATCTATACTATTGAATATGTACGATGTATTTTAGCTAAAAAGAACGATTTAACAGATTTGATAGACGCAGCTGTTAAACAAACGTTTAAAAATTTTGACAACCTTATTATCTCTCGCACATCTTTTCAATATATTTATACGAGATAAAAAATTCGCGTAGGTTCAGCGTAAAACAACCGCCCTGCGGCCGCGTGCAATTAACATTAACGCAGAAATAACCGCTTAAAAAAATACCTGGCGGAGTAAAGTAACGCGGGCGCTTGTGAGTGGCAGCGCCACTATTTCACCGCTTCTGGAAGGCACTCTCTATGAGCTACGAGCAATGCGAATAAATAGACGATTATCCAAATTTGCATTCTACAATTACCTATGTTGTAGTTCCTCGTGCAATTTTCGTTAAAGCGCATCCTTGAATTCGTCAAAGGGGGAGAGAATAAGTCTTACAAAGGTAACAACATCTCGCTAGTAATATTGTTGCATTTTCTTCATAAGCTTTGTTTGACTCATTACTACATACTCATTACTAAAAGCAATTTTTCGCATTGCGAAAAGAAAAGGATTAATTACACATTGAAGAGACTGTAACAATTCAGCCTAAACGACATGACGAACGGCGACAAACGTGCGGAATGATAACGGCAAAAGGCACAATGTTTCCGCGCTGAGGGAAAAAAAAAAAGATGGCTAGAAAAAGAGAGAGGGTCCCATTTATATTGCTGGAGCAACTACCGGGCGAACGCGTCGACGTCGAGACAACGATACTGACAATGCGAACTCGAGCACGACGAGCGGCCCGGAATTGCGGAATTGCGGAACGAGCGCGCGACGATTCATTTTAACGATCGTTAACACGAGGAATGGAGAACGCGATGTTACACTTGGCGATCGTTAAAACTTAACGAAATCTCGTCGTTCCCCTTCCGCGTGCGCGCGCGAAGGGGAAGGGGGCAGTATGTTACATGGCGGGTGAGTTTCCCCGCATTTATACGCCTCCGGATCGACACGAGGGAGAGACGCGACGGTAATTGCGTTCTCACTTAACGCAACTGCCGCGCAGCTGGACGAGAGAATCGAAAAGCCCTTCTTCTCCCTCCTGTTTTCCAATTTTCGCACGAGCTATATAACGGCTAGCGAGCTTGACTAGCCACGTCAATCATGGAAAGGTTGCGGGGAAGTCCCGTAATTATCGACGCGCCCCCATGAATGCGTTTCGCATTCATATGAAAATTCTAGTGTTGCGATTCGAGTATCTGGGGGCGATTTCGATAATTTTAACTGACGCGTGGATGCTTTTCGGAAAGGCACTTCTGAATTAAACACAGTAGAAAAATTGTTGCGGTTAATAGGCTTCCGCGTCATCGAGAAATGCAACGAGCATATTAAATAAAATTACTTTATACAAGTATACAATATTATTTTATTAACTTTTATTGTTATTATATAATTAAATAAATCATTTATATATATATATATATATAAAGATTTATTTATAATATTCAAAAAAGTAGAGTCTCCCTCTCTCAGCATTCTTGATGCTCAACACCTTTGACGCTTTGATGAGTTATTAAACGAAATTAAATTGACTTGTTAGTTTACACAGATTTAATAAGAATTTTGATAATGCTGTTTTTGATAAACTTGATAGAAACTTGAAACTTAAGTCAAACATTTACTTGCGGCAAGCTATTATCATAATTAAATTCAAGTTGACCGAAATTTGGGAAAGACACACCTCAAGGTACACAATTTAAATTTCATCTAACTTTAGTCATAAAATTATTTCTGTAACTACGTCAATTATTCCTATGTCGAAAGTTCATGTTTTCTATCGTTTTCCAATTTTGTCGCTTTCTTCGAGTTTACAAAGTCTTTTATTATTTTAATTGTGATATTTATTCGAAAGCCAGAGGTTTCACCAATAGAATTTTGAATGTCTGTCCATTATCGTTCCATTTTAAAAGATAGTTGAAAACAACCATTAAATTACATTTTGAAGTTATTCGAATAATGCCGAATTTTGCGATGTATAACGTAAATTTTACGAAGTGCATCTGCACGTGCGAAACGTATAATTTTTGTAATTTCGACGCAATACGTATGTGACATTCGCGTGACAAGCTACAATGCGAAAATTGCAACAGAATAAAAGTTCAGAGTTGGAGTCCCTGAAGTTTGTGGAAGAGACGAATCTCCCCTGATGCCAAAAAGAGTCGTAGCAGAAATACCAAAAATCTGATGCAAAATTTGCTCGCTAGAAATTGACAGAATATTACATATCCGGAAAGCGAACGAATCGATATCTATTGTCGAGGAAATTAACACACGCTCGTTGTATTGTGCAGTAACGATAGTAACAATCACGGCCGGGCAGTCTACAATAGGCTCCCCCGGTGGCCCTCATAAATTAGTTCACGTAAAGTGCTGTGCATAATTAAGCGACGCGCATAAATGACTAACGCGTTGCGATTGGCAAATTAGACGCATATAACAAAGTCATGCATGAATCATTACAAAATTCGCATCTTGATGGTCTGTGATCGAATTTCATTAAACTTCACGCTTCGAATGTACACAATTTTCAAGCTGAAACGTTATTCTGTTCTATTACACGTTTCACGAAAAATTATGTATATTTTGCATATTTAAGTTAGTTATTAATTTTTATTTTTCACACGTCTCATTATATATTTTTCGTGTTGTACTCTCGTGTTGTACTAAGAATTAAATAAACTAAAATTGAAAAATTCTGGCAAGCTCGTAAATTAACTTTTACGCTGATAATTTACTTTTCTTGTACATTCTTTTGTGCCCCCCAGGGAGGTGCGCCCCACAGTTTGGGGGCCAATGACCTAAACCAGAGGCGGGTCTAGGGTCAATCAGGGTAATTGTGACTGGAGGGTAAAAGTGTCACAAGAATATTTTCCAATATGACAGAACTAATAACAGCTATCAAATCATTAAAAGCGGTAACTTATTTAATAAATACATGGAAACGTGTTAAATTGTAATAATAATAATCAATCAATCAATGTAGTAGCGTCGCGATTATATAAAAAGCGCCTGATTTAATTCTCGAATTAGAGAAAAAGATTTTGTTTATAAAAGCTTAAATTTAGCAAGAAAAGAAATAATCTTTTCGGAAAATATATATAATTAATTTATTAAATATTTTTTCTCTTTTTCTTTGCTTGTTATTATATGCATCAAATTGTATAAAATACTTGATGCATACAAAAACAATTTCTTAAAATATAATATTAATTATGTTGGACACTACTACAATTTGTATCTTATATTTGTATGATATAGATCAACATAGTTTCAACATAATCAACTCGGTTATTGCATATTATCGATGAGTGATAAACTTTTATTTTATGGTGGAAGATGTCAAGTACATATAAGTAATATATATATGAGAAAGAGACAGCGTCACCATCTTCCACGCAACGTAACGCGGACAAATTACACATCCCGCGAACTCCCCGAGCGCGCGTACATACGTGTTTGTGTGCTTATAAAAGTATATACGTGCGCAAACACATACTCGAGCCGTTTTCCTTTCCCGTACAAGGGAAGAGGAGAGGAAGAAAAGGAGGGGGAGGGGGTCTTTGCCGCCACGTGTAATACACTCTTATGTCGCGCGTGCGAGGGGACCGCGACCCCTATCCCGTTCCACGTAAGGGATGAGGGAGAGGAGGAAGCTCGTCGTTCCATCCCGCAGGACGATTCTGCCGATTTGATGCGCCTCGACCTTGGAAATCGTCGAATCGCTCCTTCGAAACCAGCGGGATATCCTCTCTCCCATCCCCCCCTCGACCCGCACGATTGACGGTTTCCTCGCGAGGATTCCTTTTCACGGTTAGGTTTAGGATTTTTTGCAAAACCCGGCGCGACAAGGAATTTACGACTGATTCGAGGGAGCTTTACCCCCTGTGACCCTCGACGTACGATTCGACCAGGCGAATAAATCGCCAAAACCCTTTTAAATACAAATCGATCTATTTTTTTTTAAACCGTTTTTTTCAGTCTTTATGCAACCTCTGGCGAGATATAATCTCGTTGTAGCAATGCAAAACGCTCGAAAACAGACGGATTCTGAAGAGGTTTCTTGTTGAAAGATTGAAAGAAATAAATCTTCTCTATGAAAATTTCACTTAACACTATTTTTATGGATCCTTTTCCCAAAATTGTAATCTTACACGCATAAAATTTAATGATTAATTATTAAATAAATTATAACAAAATCTATTTTATAAGAAAAAAAAGAGATTTAATCATCTAATCTGCTTTATACGCATTTAATTCATTGTAATCTATTTTCCTTTGTTTAATGTTATCGTAAAAGAAAATTTTTTTAAAATGCTTTAAATCGATATTACAATAATCAAGTGCAAATTTTTTCTGGGAATTATATCTGTAACTTTTAAACGTAAACAAGATCATATGTATTAATGTTTTCAATTTACAGCTCTTTACAAAATATGTTTCTCTCTTGCGATGAATGCACACGCAAATTCGTATTTGTATCGGATCTCGCACGATGAAATGAACTACGCCATGCAGATTATTTGACAGTAGAAAATCAGAGATACCGCTGTTCATTTATGCAAACTGCTCATTACTCGATTACTGAAATTATCATAACCGATGCGACAGATAATGATACAATGGGGAAAAACGCAATAACATATATATATATATATATATAATAACAACCGTTACATTACATGTTATTCCCATGTTATATAGCAGTTATATTCTGTGTTTGCTGGGATGTATGTGTATGTATAAGAAAATTTGCCCACCCTTTCGCTTCCTTCTGTCTCTATCTCTCTTTCTCTTCATAAATTTACGTCTCGCTAACATAAGTTATTTAGCTATAATTTTGTTTTGTACACTCACGTTAGGAAAATCGTAAATATATCAAATTGCTTATGTTTATATGAGATGTCAGATAAAAACAATTCAAATATTTCCATGTTATATTTTGCACTCTCAAAATTCTGATATGATTACGGACCAATCGGAATCACATTCGAACTATATCGAAACACATCGGTCCGTGACGGAAATCCGGATCGATGTCTACTTAACGCGGGACTTAGGATTTTAACGTAAAATGCAAGGATGATCCGACGATACCGTCCTGTCGTCGATGACCCAATTACCGTACTCGTAAAGTGTAACGGCGGAGAACGTGAACCACGTGAAAGCTTCGAACGGAAACTCGGAAACTTTCCCATCGTCTTTCAACGCGTTAAGGAGGACATGCGCGATAGAAAGAGATAGAGTGCCGGTCTCTCTACTTCGGTACAGGATAATTACTTGAGCTCTTCTAATGCTTTGATACCTGAAATAACTATTAACGAAATAATCGAATTAAAACAGGTACACATACGTGTGTGTCATCGTTGTATGTCGAGGAGAACGTAACGAGAGCGCTCGACTTCCGGCAGTACATACTCAGGGAGACGACGTGTTCTTCGGTAATTATTAGTCACGCCGTCGATGACACAATTTCTGTCGTTATCAAAGTACCAAAGTACCGTGATACTACGGTAAATGCATCTATTACGTCAGGATCGCCTCTTTAGGCGTACAGAAACATCCGATGTCTCTATGTGAAGCAATTTCAGGACACTTTGACATGCGGGAGATTTCGATGTGTTTATAATTTGACAGTATTGTGATATCTGGAATCACAAAAATACTCATACCTTTCGTAAAGCTTTTATTATGACGATGTGAATCGGCAAAATTGGATGCAATTTTGTAGAGGATATTTAAAATGGTTGTGTGACAATTTTCATGCATACAAAACAAATAAACTTTATGTGCAAAAAGTGTCTTTAGACAGATTCATTTTTTTATTGTATATCGTATTTTTTTTATTAAA
>NW_021848419.1:867634-878926 GCF_003651465.1 Formica exsecta
ATATTATGCGCATTTTTTAGAAAAAAAGGAAAAAACAAATATATTAAACTAATATAAGTTAATAAAAAAAAAGGATGTAAATAATTATTGGAACATGAAGCAATTTCAGGACACTTTGACATGCGGGAGATTTCGATGTGTTTATAATTTGACAGTATTGTGATATCTGGAATCACAAAAATACTCATACCTTTCGTAAAGCTTTTATTATGACGATGTGAATCGACAAAATTGGATGCAATTTTGTAGAGGATATTTAAAATGGTTGTGTGACAATTTTCATGCATACAAAACAAATAAACTTTATGTACAAAAAGTGTCTTTAGACAGATTCATTTTTTATTGTATATTCGTATTTTTTTTTTATTAAAATTGAAAAATTACATGTTTAAAAAAATCAATATTTCTCAGTATTACATAAAATATTAGAAATTTACTGCATAAGTGTCTACATGTTTCTTAATTTAAATGAGAAAAGAGCACTTTTTTACTTTTATGAATATTAAGCAAATTTACTTTTAAGGGTTTATGTTTTCTTTCTTCACAAAATAAAGATTAAAGTTATTTTCTTCAGGTTATGAAATATTAAAATAACCAGTTAATCTGTAATTATTATTTTTATGTTTGAGCATAAAATGTTTTTTTAGAACATGTTCCGAGTTATTATTATTTTAATTACGTATAATACGACGATAATACGAAATTGTTTTTTAATTAACTGGTCTATGATATAACGCTTTATCTGCATTATTAAATCCACACATTTTTGTATCATACATAATTAATATAAAAAAAAATCAAAATTTTCTAAATTATCAACGAGATATTGAGCGACAATTAACGAATAATTTAGATCTTTCTTGTTAGGGCGTGCGTTTTACAAATGACGGTATTTTGACAGTTCGCATCTGCGATTCACTATTCGGGTGTTTTAGCCGAGATAATTTTCAACGTCGCCATATTAATTAGGCAGCAAGTATCGCCAGGAATTCCGTGCGTCCGCGAAGGTGGAATTGCAATTGAATTAGTAATATCGATATCACGTTGAATAATGCATGAGGCGATGTTCCCCGCTATAACGGCGACGCACTCGCTATATCGCTATACATATACGACTTTTGTGGAGTTGCCGACCGATGTTGGTTTTAAATAAAACACATCCCTCTTTATGTGTGCGTGTGCGTATTCCCAGTCCCGCGTATCCGACCGATCTCATTGCGCGTGCACCCTTTCCGGCTCTCTCTTTCTCTCACCCTCTCCCTCTTTGTGGCTTCTATAATCAAATTCGAGTCGACGTATCGCCCCGCGAATACGAGAGCGAATGCGCGAGCCTCCACGCATCGGCCTGGATTACTTTCGGGAGAATTTATGTTCTACGTCTAATGTGGGCGGTCGGTGGTGACGATAAATGTTATCCGGTACGTCCAAACGCACCAACTGCACCACCGCAGCCGGACTTTGTAAACAGGCTTACGCACCCGAGCTTTTTTTATTGCGTTCGTTCGAACGCCCCTTGAACGCTGAGCTAACCGCTAAGCTTGATAAACGACACCCCGAGACTACCCGCGTTATTAGGTTTCGTGCACCACCGTCTGGTAGTTTTCTTAATATTAACATAGTTTCGGCGAGACTACTGCGCAACCTATCAGCATCGTACTGTGTTATCGTACCGCAATTAAAACAAATTACTGCGGTGAAAAAATATAACGCATTATGCGATACGCTACGTAGAGTGCTATGCTATCTCAGCGTTTGTTATTTCTTGATTTTTACATATTATAATTTTTTAAATATTTGAAGTAGCTTTTCTCTTATAATGATTTCATCATTTAAAACGCATTACGTCAGAGAAGAGAATATGAGAACGTTTCTCTCTCATGTTATAATAGCAAATATTGTTTTTCTACCGCATTTAATAAAATTAATAGCTTATCCGTATAAAAAAAAAGAATTCTCTATTGAAACCGTATGTTTTGGCAGAATAAGTAGTCGCGAAAAAAATATAGCCGAACAATTTTTGTACTAATGTGTGCATGTATCTTTGTATAAATATTTTTTCTTTTTAAAAAGTTTATTATTAACCGTCCAGATTCTGAAATATGTCATACATCTTGTTAACTAGATTATCATGTTGGGAACCTGCTTTGTTTGCCCATGAATACATAATACGAAGTAATATTCGTGCGAGAATCTCACGGAAAAGTGGAAGAGAGGAAAAATGAAGCGACGGCTGAATTAGACGACCTTAGACATGATTCTAAAATATAGAACAAGTAAATGAACACTTATTATATCATAACTCATGGATAATCATGTTATTAACAGAATCATCCAATTTTGCTGTCGCACTGTATATCTTTTGCATAATTATGGAGATTCGGTTACATCATAGATGTGTAACTGTTCTAGCCTAAGGAAGACTAAAACTCTCATGTATTTATTCCTCTAGATCCATTTTTCAAATATTTTTCATCTATCTCTCGTTTTGCATGTTTATCTTTATATTTGAAAAAAATTAGGATTTTTATTAGAGTTTTATATATATGTATATATATTTTTGCACATGATTTTACCTCACTATCGAGCGGCTATCGAAACTTCGGAGATCGCGCGAACAAAAAAAATTGCGGTAGAATGTAACAAATCTCTATATAGCTTTAGATATATTTTAATTCAAGATTAAACCTCTAAATCAGATGTGATACGTGTGCATAAACAATTAAAAATATTATTGACATAATTTGTGATAAGAGAACAAAACTTTACTTTGAAATAAAGAGAAAAAGATCGGTCTTAATAAATAATCGGAATGTAAATTTGATTAAAAAGGAATTAAATATATGATATTCCGCGTTAAGATCTCGTGATTAATTTTTCAATCGTGATTGCCGTAAAATTTCCATCGCAGCGCAAATTTAATTGTTCATTGAATCAAGATGGATTTGAAAGAATGTCAAAGCGCATATCAAAATCCCCAAATTTATTTTCACAATCGCAATATTTTATCGCTTATTACAAACGAAATAAAGTATGATAAGCTGCTGGATGCAACGCATATCATGTAATGAAAAATTACAACGTGTTTTTTTATCGCCGCGGTAGCGGAAGTTACGTAATTAAGCGTCGCCGCGCCGTTGCCTTATCCAATTTATCGATCCGTTGAGATGCGGTACAGCCCGTGCCAATGTCTACGCTAATTGCAGCAGAACAGGCCACTAAATTATTTAGCTCGCACGTGCTGCAACGGAGAGAGCACCAGAGTGTGCGCGCGCGCGCGCGTGCGTCTATAGCGTCCGAAGAAAGAGTGCATGAAGCAGAAATAGATACTGATTGCACGCGAAAAGTCCAATGTAATTGCGCGATCTTGTTGGCCACTAGTAGTACTAGTATAAATTATTTACAGACCAAACATAAAAAAAATAATCTATTGAGAAATAGTAGAAGACACACTCACTTATATAATACGCTGGAGTCTTTTCCTGATACTTTTACTATTGTTATTTATAAGTCAATTCTAGAAAATTGATGCAATTTTCTTGCTTCTTATTGAGATAATATTTGTTATGCACGTAACACATGATTCATTGCATCGCTGACTACAGTTCTGTTTATATTTTTTCGCGCATTTTTTACGAAACATGAATTACTGTCACTGAGTGTTAAAATTAATAAATTATATTAGTATATTTAATATATTTTCTGTCAACCAAAAGAATTAAAAATAGAACTATAATATGATATCAATGATAAATGTATTAATGAAGTAAGATACATATACATATGTATTAAATAAGACAATCGTTATTTTATACAGATATATAATAGATCTTTTTTTTTTCTTTTCTTTCCATCCATTTTTGTAGTCGCGAATATTAGCCAGATCATGTCCAAAAGTCAATGATCGATTAACAAAGAGGATAACAGTGTACTTTTATACCCGAGAAATAAAAAGATTCATTTATATAAATGAATTATTAACACGTTTGGAATATTTTCGCCAATAACCAAAAAAAAAAATTATTTACGCGCACGACAACGATGGATATCCGACAAGACAAGCAATGCGGAAAAATTCGTGTTCTCCGCGAAACTCACAAAGTTCAGAATTAGCTTCTTTCGGCTGGCTTCCCTCCCAGACAAATGGCGGCATCGCAGAAGTCGGACAGGCGTCCTAATACGGGCTCTTCGTCCAAGGGGGAAGCGACACAACGGGGCGAGACTTGTCTAATGGAAACCGAGGATGCCTTAAATCCCAGCTCTGACTAATTTATTTGTTGGCCCGTTCGTTGATTCGCACTCGCTCGGTCAAGACGCCGCCGTTCTTGCTCTCGCTCGGAAAGCCGTAATTTCAGGCACGATTCGCACCAGCGGCGAGCCACCCCCGTCGAGACCGTTTACCCCGGAGGTCACGGAAAAATCGATGATCCATTACCGCGGTTACGATTGGTCCCCCGCGGCCCGGTACGCCAATCATTTCGTGTGCCCGGCGCCGTCATATCCATCCACATCCCGTCCTGACAGTACCTGATTTACTCCGGGCATACCCCAGAGAGTAACGTCGAGAGCGCCGTGCTGTCCCTTATTGCATGCGCTCCAACGGAATTCTTCCTCTCTATACGCGCGAATCGCACCGTGCGAGATATACATAATATCGCGAGGGGATCGTCGAGATATCCATAGGGAAGATCATTTCCCGGCAACGTGATCGGCCGCCGCGATGCGATAAAGCACCGTTGCTGAATAATTATCGCCGGATACGTGCTAGAGAAGTTCTCTTGTCGCGTGCGCTACGTTATGTAACGTTATGTCACATTGACACATTGTCTAAAGAGCAACACGAGGTCGATGCGTACTTTTTACAGTAATGCTCGACTTCGTTGAAATCTCTAGTCTGAAAAAGCATTCGAAATTGATTTTCTTTTCGACACGTGCGAGACTCCTATATTGAGCTTACATCTTTGTCCGGAAAACCGATTAACCTTTCCACCTCGTCACGTGTACGTCCATTTTCATTCGGAAATATTTACTCACGGCTTTCAGCTGTACTGGAGCTCCAGCCGAGCGTGTTAACGCTGTTACGCAACAGCAAATGCGAGATTATTGATGTATTAGCCTTTTTTTCCTATATATACGGTTGCGTGATAGGAAAAGAGATTGATCGCCCCGCTTGCGCCATTTTATTCGGAGAACGGTAATCAATATGCATATAGTAATAGGATACAGGATTACCGTCGATTTTAAATAAAAATGCATCGATAGCTTGATAGATACGATACGTGTGCAGTGACAGCTTCGATTTCGACCCGACAGTTCTAATTCACTCCCGTGATTCGGTCGATACGATAGATAGATAGATGCATTCGCTCGATCGGAATTCTTTTACAGTCCAGTTTGCATTTCACAATCTATTCTAAGTGAGACATCGGCCTACGAAAGCATTTTTAAAGCAATGCGGTGTCCTTCGGACAATGCACGCTGTCATCTACACGCATCGTTAATCAAGGGGAAAAGACAAATTGCAGTATTGTTTACACAGCACTTCTTTTTTAATACGCGGATATCGCTCATAATTAAATATTCTTTTCTATTATTTTTATTTATAGCTGATTTCTCTGAACTTTTCTAAGTATTCTTTCTTAATATCCCATAAATGTCTTAAAATATGATCGAGCATTATAATTTTGCCTAAATCTATAATATTGCCAAAAATTGATACTCTTTTAATTAGACTTAAATTAATAAATTGAATATCAATTATACAAACATATTGAAAGAAATAGTAAATTAATTATCTCAACCATTCTAATCTCAAGTTCAAATTTAGAAAGTATAAATGAAATATGAGGAAATTTGTAACACATTCATGTGCTTCGTATTCCCTACAGCCGAAACTTTAATGTGACGTGATTGCGGTAATTTCTTTTCGTTAATACCGTCATATGCCGTCTCTTACGTAATATCGGTTCAATTGTTCGCACTCGCAGTGCGTGGCGTGTGTTTGACAGGTGACGGTGCAATTGTTTGTCGTTAAAGGTTTGGCGGAAAAAAATTCGGTGCCGTTTTCATTAAACGGCGGCTACCCGCCGAACAAAAATTGCGCTTTTCCGCCAGCTGGTTGCCTGATATTAACAACGTAACAATGCGCGCTCGTGAGACCCCTTTCCCTCTTTACCCTTCATTCGTTCCGCGAAAAAAAAAAGAAGTGGACTACAACGTGAAGCGATGCGAGCTGCAAAATTGTTTTCATTTCGTGTTGCGCGTGTTAACGCGCTCGCTTATGCTTCGCTCTTTACGAGTTACGCGTGAATTATCCTCCGTAATCTAACCGAGCGAGAGAACCGCGTGATAACAACGAGAAGCCGATTTACCGCGGTGATGTCACGAAATCATCTGGTATGTTCTCGAGAATGCTAAATTCTCCTTTTGCTGCCTCCAAAACAAAGGCATTGATTACACTTACACGCGTTTCATTCATAAATTAAGGGCGGCGTGATATTATCTCGGTCGCAATGCAAATGCTAACGATGAAAATGCATGAAGATGCAAAGTGACGGTGTTCGCTAATAACGTCATCAGCCGACGGAAACTTGCCGTGTTTAAACGTGAAATATAATCACTGTGACTGCGATGTAAAGGTTTCAATTATATCAACATCTTTTTCTCAAGAACGGCACCATCGTCGGTTTTACTACTTATGTTAGATTAATCTCAAGTTCAAATTTAGAAAGTATAAATGAAATGAGGAAATTTTTAACACATTCATGTGCTTCGTATTCCCTACAGCCGAAACTTTAATGTGACGTGATTGCGGTAATTTCTTTTCGTTAATACCGTCATATGCCGTCTCTTACGTAATATCGGTTCAATTGTTCGCACTCGCAGTGCGTGGCGTGTGTTTGACAGGTGACGGTGCAATTGTTTGTCGTTAAAGGTTTGGCGGAAAAAAATTCGGTGCCGTTTTCATTAAACGGCGGCTACCCGCCGAACAAAAATTGCGCTTTTCCGCCAGCTGGTTGCCTGATATTAACAACGTAACAATGCGCGCTCGTGAGACCCCTTTCCCTCTTTACCCTTCATTCGTTCCGCGAAAAAAAAAAGAAGTGGACTACAACGTGAAGCGATGCGAGCTGCAAAATTGTTTTCATTTCGTGTTGCGCGTGTTAACGCGCTCGCTTATGCTTCGCTCTTTACGAGTTACGCGTGAATTATCCTCCGTAATCTAACCGAGCGAGAGAACCGCGTGATAACAACGAGAAGCCGATTTACCGCGGTGATGTCACGAAATCATCTGGTATGTTCTCGAGAATGCTAAATTCTCCTTTTGCTGCCTCCAAAACAAAGGCATTGATTACACTTACACGCGTTTCATTCATAAATTAAGGGCGGCGTGATATTATCTCGGTCGCAATGCAAATGCTAACGATGAAAATGCATGAAGATGCAAAGTGACGGTGTTCGCTAATAACGTCATCAGCCGACGGAAACTTGCCGTGTTTAAACGTGAAATATAATCACTGTGACTGCGATGTAAAGGTTTCAATTATATCAACATCTTTTTCTCAAGAACGGCACCATCGTCGGTTTTACTACTTATGTTAGATCGTGACGACGGTGTACGACAAGCCTCTCTTTTACGAATAGGAAACACTCTGGTCTCGACAAGGAACACGTCGGATCGTGACCAAGCCGTGCAACGGTGTAGTTAATCTAGGATAAAGCTTGTACACATAAGCGCACATGGGTGATACGCGGCTAAGGATCCCTCCGATACATAGACGCGTATCCTCGAATTTATAGAGCGCCGGTTGAATCGAGAAACCGTGCTACGGATCGTAGATCGAATGGTCGATTTCTCAAGCCGACGGAATGCAAAGCGAACTGATCGGATCTCGGCATAAGTGCGACAGCAAGCAAACGTAGATCCGCTAATATCCCGTTGCTTGGATAGATCAGATCAAATCCGCGCGAAAAGTCATCTCTTAATATACGTCAATACTTGACGGGAAGAATGCGAACGCTAACTTCGTACGTACGACTTGGTTCGCGTTCTCGTTGATATGATAAAAAACCATCGTGTAACGGGAACTCCAGGCGGACTAGGAAGCGAAACAGGAGTGTGTTCCTCTCAAGATTTGTGGCTCTCAGGACGAAATTTATTACGGCGCGCGCGGATGTTATCCGTATACATAAAATAACAGCGCGTACATCGCGTGCGATGCCCTGTTGCATCGCGAGCCTCAATTTCAGTCGGTCCGACTGTGCGCGACGAAAATTCGTTCCGTCGAAATATTCCGCCCGTTCGTATTCCGTTTCGTTAAAAATTGAAAAGGAAAGTACACACGGTCTTCGCGCAGCGATAATATCTCTCTGGAAGAAAGTTATATGCTTCGTGCGTGGGGCTGCATCGTGTGTTAGAAAAGTCTCCATTTTACAGACAACACAGATGAAAAACATGCAAATTGTATTTCCATTTACTTGCTTTGCACAAGGGAGACTTGTCTGGGCGCGATAATCTGAAACTGCATATTCTTTTAGAGTGAAATAGTGGAGATGCACTCCAACATGCATCTTTATTTGATAATTAAAGTGTGGAAATAAAAAAAAAAAAAAAAAACATTTCCGTGTAAAAAGAAAAATTTATTTTTGTATCTTTATGTGTGATACTTTAGTACGTAATTTGTTTGAATAATTCGTTTGATAAAATTTATTTTTCTTTTTAACACTATTTAATCCTGTACGATGATGATACATTATTTCACACACACACACACACACACACACATACAAGCTCGTACTTTATTTCTCTTGAGTATATATTGTTGTATATATCGCAATGTATATATATATATGTTTCTTTCAGAATAATTAAAAATAAGTTACAATAAATGAATGAATTATGTCATGCTATTGAATTACAAGATAAACGATGAGAATTGAAGTCAATGAATAAACGTTCGTGTCATACTGAACAGAGTCGCGTGAAAATATTATATTACATAATACACAGCGGTATAACGCAAAACTTTCTTTTTCACGTTGACAGATGCATGGCTGGGGATTAACGTGCGAGCAAATTATCGCTGCGTAGACGAATCTGACGAGGAAACATAAATAAATGTGCGACATCTCCCTCTCTCTTTCTCTTTCTCTGCCTCCTCATTCTTATAGCGTTTATCTTACGTATCACGTCTCCACGAGATAATAGGATGGAGTGAAATGCAACACGTATTTACTTTTAAGAATGATGTATTAACACGGAACACAGATGTACAAATGTTTCAAGAATACGCGCAACGAAAAGGCGCGAGAGCGTGATATACGAATATTGTAGAAACAGGATCCGCGCGATCTATTTCCATCTGCATGCCTTGTGAATTGCACGCACGTGAATGCCAGCGAGATTGCTGAGAGATTTTGCTTCGGAAGATATTATAATCCTTCCTCCGTGTGCAGGTAAACGCGGGGAGTAAGACGAATGACGGGACGGTGGGTAGTTTTACGGAAGGTAAACAGTCAC
The DNA here is from genome assembly GCF_003651465.1 of Formica exsecta. Classification (NCBI taxonomy): domain Eukaryota; kingdom Metazoa; phylum Arthropoda; class Insecta; order Hymenoptera; family Formicidae; genus Formica; species Formica exsecta. Next base: position 877,152 of record NW_021848419.1, read on the forward strand.
GTGGCCGAAAATATGTCGCGCTTATTCAAATCGCCGACAGATAAAATCTGCAGCGTGGCAAGCTTTCGCGTACGGCCAAATCTCAGTGTCTGTAATCAATTATATCTTCAACATATTTTTCTGACATTGTAGCCTTGTAAAGATCATCCTTATCACTATCCGGCACGTCTGAAAGGTACGCGCTGTCGATAAAGTTTTAAAAGTTGTTGCCATTCCTCTTTCTCTCGGTAGACTTAACGCGTCTTTGTGTCGTTCTTAAGATCGGGAATTTCGTGGCTTCCGTTTGACTTGACTCTACCGATGTTTTCCGCCTCCCACACGGTGTCCGGAAGTTTCGTCCCCAAAGTTTCCGGAAAGATCAGAGACATCATGCCCGCGATTATGCCCATGGACCCGAATAGGATGAGGGGCAGCGAAGGCATTATTTGCGCCTAAATGCAAACGAGACGCGATATAATCAGAAAGGATTTTCGAGCTTCTCATAAAATATTTAAACAAACATTTCAGACAATGTTAAAAAGTATCCTGTTTTTTATTAGACTCTTATAATCCTTTAAGAGTGTAAATACTTATTGAATTTGTTATTTCTAGTTCTACTTTTCTCAATCTAATCTATATAAAATAAAGATGCTCAAGGGTGTGTCTCTCTTTCTCTCACACGTACCGGAAAAGTTCATTTAACGCGCGTCTGTTGACTCACCAGTAGAGGCGTCTGCGGTGATAAGATTGAACCGATGCGACCGGTCATGCTGCAAAATCCGAGCAGGGAATGTCTGAGCGTCGTCGGGAACAACTCCGCCGTGTAGATGTAGATGGTGGAAAATGCTATGGTGATGCACATTTTCCCGGCCATGTACAAAAGTAAAGGCCCGTAACTCCAGGCACCTGAAACGCGACGTGGCGATAAATCATACAGGATCAAGGCCCCCCCATATAGCTCACCGGGACATAATTACAAGCGCGCGTATACGCGGTTGCGAACGTTAATCCAAACGAGATGCCGGCACGTTATTTCAACACGTTCTTTGCATTCGGACTCGGATTATGCGGTAATATATTGTACAATATTACGCGGCGGCGTTATACATGTTACAGCTTATCATATCTCTGCGCGATTATAGCTCGTTTACTCCCACACTCGATTAAATTTCGCGATTCTAACAAAAGTACGTACAATATGCAGATTGTAACGAGGAAAAAAACCGATTTTTACGTTTCCTGGCACCATTAGCTTCTCAATAGCTTAATAACTATTTTAATAGCTTATTGTACATTAATGCTTAGATTCTTAGAAACAAAAAGAAAAAGAAATAAGTAGAAATATTCTCAACAAAAGCCAACAGTTCCCTAAAACGTGATTAGCACATTTATAATAATATTTTTATAATGATAAAAAAATAAAAATGTCAGTGTGAGCATTATCTCGAAAAGAATTTTTCTTATTTCCTCTAATTATGTGCAGTTTCTTCGGTTTTCTTAAAAATGACAGATATTACAAAAAAAGTAACAGAGTAAACAGCGAAAGATATGGCTCAACGATATAGAAAGAAAATAGTAGAAAAAGAGTAATAATTCAAAAATTTCTTTCAAAATTCTCTTCGCAAGACCTCTCCAAGATAAATTTCTTAATCGCAAATTCAGCTACTTTTCATAAGACACTCGTGATGATACGGGCAGAGGGAGATCTATCTCCGACTGTGAGAAACGGTTTTTTGTTTTTTGTTTTTTTGTTTTTTTTTACCTGCCGGCACGAACTGGATCGCGAGGCAGAACAT
>NW_021848419.1:878977-892788 GCF_003651465.1 Formica exsecta
AGGAACGCGCCGGAGAGCGTTGGTTTACGGCCAATGCGATCGGTCAGTAGCCAGGTAAGACAGTACGCCGGTATCTCGACCACGACGACGAGTATAAAATTGATGTACTTATCCCCGGCGAATGCCACGGAATTCAACGACAATCCGTAAAAAACGAAGGCATTCGTGACCCAGCAGAACGAGCAGGCCAACAAACGAATGAGTATCACTGAGCTATGTAAAACCTGCACGATCGGCTTCCTTTCGTCCAACTCAATCACTAACTCGCTTTTCTGAAAGATTATATCATCGATTTCGCATAGTCGCGGATCGAAAATTATTATCTTACGTCAGCGTTTATAAACTAGAAAGACGAAAACTGGCGAGTGTGATTTATCTTATCTAGTGTTTTATTATTACTATTGTTAGAGAGATAATAATAAAAATAAAAATTTACATTTTTGAGATATATTATAACCAAATATGTTTGCGGGAAAAAATAAAAAATAAACATACCGTTTTGTTTTCAGCAACATTTAATTCCTTGAATATATTGATAGCCTCATCCGTTACTTGCAGGTTGTTCATTCGCGCCATTTTGCAATATATTTTTTCCACTTCATTGTCTTTACCTTTTGACAATAGCCACCTTGAACATAGCTTGAATATAGCATCGCGTGCGTAAAATTGGTTCACAAAATTTTACTTTATTAAAAAAGTATAAAAAATTTTATAAAATCGTAAATAAAATTATTCGCCGATTAAATCTTACAATCAAGGATGATGATACATTCTCGCGTGTTCGTTAAGATTAAGAGAAATTACCTGACCGATTCTGGAATAACCAGAGGCAAGAGAATGGCCAATAGTCCCGGCGCGTACACCACCCTAAGAAGCATCCGCCAGGATCTAAGCCAACTCGCGATCAATCCCAACAGGATCTCGCCCGTGGTAAACATGCAGCACATGATGGTGCCTCCGAAAACTCTGTTTTTTATTCCTATCGTCTCTACTCCTGCGAATGAAATTGCGCGTGTAAATTATTGCCGTGTGTAACCGTGCGAAACGTGTAACTAATAGATACATATTTTATAATTTTGCTCGATCTTACATAAGTTGATGATCGCTGATAAAATAACATACGTAGAAAAATACATGCGCATTCATGCAATCGATACAAAGTGCATTCGTGTTTTCGAAGATTTTCCTCGATAAGATTGTTTTATCTTACGAAATGCACCGAATCTCTTGAAATTATTTACAATCAATAAATATATATCGATATTTGATAAGAAAGATGCATGCCAATGATAAATACTAACCACAAACAAACTGAATCGAAAAAGGCATGTTCCGCCAAATTTTTGAATTATTCCGCATATTATACATTTCCGATATTATACAATATCTTCTTTCTTTTTATTTTCTGCAAAAGTAATCTTAAAATTTTGAGAAAAACATTATTTTGACACAATTCCTCAATTTTACATTTCTCAAAAATATTTTTATATTTTTACGGAAAGAGTTTGTGTGTTGTATATCTTAATACGTATCGTATAAAACTACAATTTGAATAAATAACTAAATAAGCCGGCGATATAAAAATCCGTCAAGAGAGATAACTCGAAAATATCCGTATTATACACGCGTGTTGTTGCGTAGTGTCGCGTATTGATGTGTATTGTCGCGTATTTGCTTTTTAAAAACGGGTAAAGAGCATTGCATTGCATTTAGAATTTACTCCGCCGGTCGTGCACACGTAAATGGGGCATGGGGCAAACATAACGCTTCACAGGTGTCGCATATTTTTTTTTCCCCCGAGCTATTGTCCCCAAGTTATTAGCGTACCTAGAATAAATCCCGCGCTGTAAATTCCGGCCGCCATGATGGCGTCGAGGAACTCGAATGCGAGAAACATCCAATAATTCACGGAGAAGGAATGTATCAAGCCGCTGACTCCGGCCAGAGACGTTGCCAGCGTCAAAAAGGTTCGCCTCCCGTACCTGGAAATAGACGGGAAAGCGTATAAATGCGCGAGGAGATGCGTTCCCTTTACGTGTCGTGTGTCTTCTCCTGTATAAAGTGCATTTTTACCACGCCATGACACGAAATTCCTCGCGACGCTACGCCTTCTTATCGAGAATGCGTGAAATCGACGAGCTACAGAAACTTTGTTCCATATCACGTATATTCTCGTATTGCGTATTACGTAAAAAAAATATAAGAATCTCGGAATTGCGTGATTTATCGCTGACTTGATAAAAAACGCGTACTAAGAGGAGTGTTCCGCGATACAGCTGACTATCCATCCGAGCATATCGAACGACTCAAGGATAAAGACGTAAAAAAACGGTAATGAATTTTCAGATCTTTGAATAGAGATGTTATCATTCATAAGAATCAACTGAACTTGAATTTATCAGAAATGCAATACCTCTTCTCTTATCAATTTATATAGAAAAACATCCAATGATGAAAAAGAGAGCTAAATTAATAAATATATGATTGAATGTACGGCTCGTATGACTAAAATCAAATGTCGGTGTAAACTGGCAGTACCGAGCCAAGCGCGGTATAAAGAGCGCAAACACTGTTTATTAATTAATATAAATAGAATACACTAATCGCGGACGTTTAATAAATTCAAAATTATTAAATCAATCATGTTATTCAATCATCATATGTATACCGATATTTAGAATTACATTTTCCCTTTTCATACGACGTAGAAATATGTGAAATTAAAACGCGATGACGTCGCGTGCGAATGTTGGGAAAGATATTTTATTCAGAGTTAATTAATTAACGTCCATATGAGAGAAATATTGCACTAATCTGCATCTCACCTGTCAGATATATATCCAGCGAACATCAAGCCGATGAACTGCCCTATACTTTGCATCGTGCCAACTAGCGTGAGTTTCCATCGATTAGCATCGCAGGTAAAATTCCACTATATCAAAATAAAAGAAAAAATGAATCTACCGCTAATCTCGTTGCGAGCCGTAAAAAAACCTGCGTTGTTTCAACGAGTCAACCTTACCTCGTCGAGTATCGTATGCTCGTATGGATTGTAAACCCAAGAATCGCATTCACGAGTCACGTTGGTGAACGATGTCTTCGAACATGTGTCCGAATGATTATCCCGCAACATATAACGTGTACAACTAGAGATCTTTCCGTTGACTTTCGGGGCGGAAATGTTGATCCATGGTGAATCAAACGTCGCGTTTTCCGGATACTCACATTCCGGCACCAAACATCTGTATATTCGGACATTTTATTACCTTCTAATCTTTGAAGAATTAAATTTTATGATATTACACAAATACATTTAAATTAAACGCCGCATCTGAAACAAATCTAAATAATTAGTAAAAATACGCGCGTACCTGTATTTAATTTCGCCTGCAGTAAATATGTAAGAAAGCGTAAACATTGCCGTTAAAATTAATGGTAAACTTATAAATGCGAACGTCACCATCTGATAAAATCCGAATTTTTCTATACCGCTCCAAATTTCTACAAAAAAAAATTGATAACATAATACACAAATAAAAAAGATTAGGGAAAGCACTCTAATAAAAAACTATTGATATGTCGACTTATATTAAAAAGAGAAGATTTGTTAAATATTATGGAAATATAACATAAGTTATACACATAAGTTTTTATTAATTACAATGCATATTATTTGAATGCATTTTATTTAAAGAGAAAAGATACTATGCCAATTTAAATATTGTATAATTTTTTAATTAAAGAAATTATAATAAAAAGAAAAGAAAAATGTATATATATAAATATACATATATATCACGATATATTAAATTATTATTTTAAAAAAATAAATTGCGGATAAAATAAAAATTTCTCTTTCATATATAATTCACATTAAATTCATAATGGAAAGATAGATTTATTACGGCCAATTTATATTGTCTCCCATTATATATATGTAACAGAAAGAATAATTATACGACACGCATACTCAAGTTTTGAAATAGCGAGTTATGTAATATTGAATAATCAAGTATATAGAGTCCACGCGCAATTGCATAGTACGATCTCCAGGATCTACTTAACAAGCTCGTGTTCATCGTACATGTATACTTAGTGATTTAATACCACGTTAAGCAGTGATACTTAAACAACGCTCTCTAACTGGAAGAATAATCCGGCTGGAAGTATAAGCCCACCTTGATCCTCCCTCTTCAAACGGCTGACTATGCACATAAGACTTTGTACAATTTGCCTCTGTTATGCAATGTAGAACTAGGCAACATTTATCACAAGTTTATGCAAACATTCTTCCGAATATGAATAATAGGAGTTAAGATTTTTTTTTCATATTGAAATGATTCGACGAAATATACGGAAAGAAGCAACTTTAAAATTCTGCTTCACAAATACAGGGCAAACTTAGAAAATGTTAGAAATAAGGTCATATATTATACGTATAGCGTACATATCAAAAATCTATATTTTACAAACAATATCTTTTCAAAATTTTTTAATTCTAATGTGATTCCGGAGAATACAAATGAATTCAATTATAATAAGATGGGCACAAGATAGACTTATTTCCATTTCATCTTAATGTTTTCTTGATAATTATAAATAAATTGCAAAATAGATATTTTTAATGCTTTTTATACTTTCCATTATTTTTTAATGCATGCAAATAAAATTTATTATAATTTCATACATATTTCTTTAATGTATTTTCCTATTATAAAGAAATTCTCTCAGTTTATCCAAAATTATATTCTTTTGGCAGAAGAGTTATTTTTCATGCATTTCGAGTTTACAATTTACATCGATGCGAATATCATCCGTACCATTTTCGTGTCCCGGTTGGAACGAGCGCACCTCGTCCCTCTTCGGATAGCACAGCCTCATGCTCTGTCGTCCTTTATATCCCGTAAACTGCAATCATATACGAAGTTTATAGCGCTCGTCGTGAATCGCCGCCGCGCCGCCCGATCGAAAGTTCAACCTGGCGCTTTATGTTTCAAGTTTCTTAAGGAACATCGCGAATGAAAAATGATGCCAGTCGCGCGTCGGACTTGGGCGCGGGCGTTACATAAAGAAACAGGATCAGTTCCCCGCGAAGGCGGCTACAGAAAGCTTTTTCCCATAAAAAGTGCCGCAGAGGAAAGAGGAACTATCCTCGGAAACGGCTTCACCGAGAGCAGCCGGCTATCCCGGCGGTGCATAAACAACGTATGCATATAACGACGATGCAGATGCCGGGCGTGTTAGTATGGCGAATAATAGGTAAAAAGGTATAGTGAAAAGTATATAAAACGATCAGAGCGTAAATAATTATTCCTAGATCCGAAAAAAAAAGAAATGTGATATAAAATCGTGCGCGAGATTTCAAAAGCGAGTTAAGAAATTGATTTAAAAAGCATTTAACGCGCGCGCACGCGATTAAACGAGATATGGATTAAACAATCGGTTTGCAAAGAATTTGACAGTTTATCCTCGGCGAAAAGTTATTGTTGTGGATTCGCACGCGATAACGTTATCGCGAATCGTTTCTGCGCAAATGTTGAATATGCAATAGATCACAAAGCATCCTCTCTGCAGATAGTTTAAATACATATTTTAATAAGGGAATGAGAATTTTTGTAAAGCGGCTCTCTCGCTTCTTCCTAGCTTTTTCTCTTCTTTTCTTTTTTGTCGCACAAAACCGCACTTTTCCACGAGAGACGCAATCTCTCTATTGTTAAAATAAATAAACAGGCAATTATGAGATGTTTGTAGAATATATATGCCGAGAGAAAAATCCCGTATCTCACAATGGCTGCGTGCTGACCTCTCGCAAGCACACGGTTAACTTCTACGTGCTACGTGGTTATTGATTTCCCAACGGAATGCGGGAAAAAGCCACGTCTCTACGAAAGAGAGATCGAAAAGAAAATCGGAACGCTGAACTAAATAAAGTAATCTTCCAATTGTGCCAAATCGCTGCTCAATTGCGCAATTTATCATATTGCGTCACGTGATATTATTTTACTCATGTCGAATGGTAAAATGTATCGTATAAAGAGTAACTTCCGTACCCGTATTCAATTTACGATACCATTCTGATATCATATTAATGCACGCGAAGTCCGTTTTGCAAAGTCGTTAATTTATTCGTTTTCGCGATTTATCGGCGACCAGGCATTATGTCCGCGAAATCGAAATTCAGGAAAAACTATAGGAAATGTTAATAATATAACCGAGCATACCTTAATACATTTCGATTATTTTGATTTAAGATAAGATGATTCGAGAAAGTTTGCACGAACCAAATGGTCCACAATCTCGAGGATATTGAAAGTTTACGAGGGTTTTTTTAACGCACAATATATTTCATCGGCAAGAAAAACATAAACTGTCAATGTATTACATTTTTATTTTTTAATTTAATGCTTCTACAGATTAAAATTATTTTATCTCGGTAATTACTTGCTTATCACGATCCATTGATAAGTATTATGATAATGTCAAAGAACCATCAAAAGAGATAAATTTATTTATATTTCGTGCTGCATTCTATCATTTTTCTATTTATATACAAGTTTTGAAATACTAAACATGCATCTATCGTAACGGCATTCCAGTATCTCCGACATGTTTACATATGAGAAATACATACTTTGATATTTCGCGGCAGATAGCGGTGATTACAGCGTAAATGTCGTACGCTTTTCCCAAGTATCGCGCGCACTCGCGTTTCGAAAAATACAGCGCGCTTATAGAGACGACATTTACGATGCCTCACTTTTATCGCATCTGAACGAAAACGTTTTCCGCGTGGGCACGTATATCTCGTTGTCGCGCGCGATAACCGAAATCTACATATTCTATTACCTTAACCTGTCTATCCGAGACGTCTATCGGACGAGTATACGGACGTTCTTTTAAACGGATGATCACGTTGATAAGCGAATTAATAAATCGTCTCCGACATCGGATATCACGCACACCTGCTTGCTTCTGTCTCGGAAAGATAGTAAGTACTGTCTTTAAGAGTAAATGCAATCCACAGTGATGGCTACTATAGTATTTGAATGAGTGGAGGGAGGCAAAACAATCAAAAGAGAAAAGAAGGGAGAATAATGATTCATCATTTTAAAGTTACGAAAAAACGAACACTGAAATTCACCTTCATTGATGGTATTCTTGATCGAAGCTGGAAAATATCTTTGAAATATACAGTGATTATATAGTAGTCTAGCAACAAATAAAGCCACATGATCGCATCATATATCGATTAAATATCGAAGATATTTATTCGAGAAATATGAAGAAATTTTTATAAGATATCTTCCACATACTGGAACGCGTCTAATCGTGATTTTTAAGCTGAAAAATGGCCTATATTCAATCGCCGGCGGATATGCATAATAATAAAAGCTATTTTTTATGATCCAATTTGATTCGCAGTAATCTTTTTCTCTCGTCGAGAGTATAATATATGATCATCCATAAGTGCGATGTAAATTAATAGTTCATTATCAAGATGTATAAATATTGAAATCGGTTATTATGATTATGATTTTATCGCAAGTTTAATCGACAATTTATTTGCTCGATATATCAACACATAACGCTGACAGACAGTTCAATATACATATGTAATATTACACGAAACACGAGTGTTCATATGTAAAAGTGAAATATATTCTCGTATTTGATATATAATTTGTGCCGCAGTTAATTTGAATAGAAAAGCTTTGACACACGCTCTTTGATTTCATAATCATGCCTAACTCCCGCACATAATTTGATTTTAGCTTAGAGAAAGTAGAAATGCGCATCAATATTAAAATTCAGCGTTATTCAGTATATCGAAAAACCTAAAGAAATATCATGACATGTAATTGGTTTCAACTAATCAGTTCCGGCTTGCGTCGTTTCTCTCGTATATGAACCGCACGAGCATTGTCGCTATTATACAAACATATCATATAACAGCAAATTAAAAAAAAATAAAATCTGTGACCAATTTACACGAGCTTGTCGCAATTAATTCCTGAACGCCTGCCTTCATATCCTTCAGCGACGTTATTTTAACGATCGCATGATGTATGCTGTACACGTAAAATTACTGTAAATTTCCACGTTCTATGTTGAATCAAAGTGAATTAATTTATATAAAAGAAGAAAAGTATATTGAAACTAAAATGAACAGTACATTTATATTATCCTATTTAGATAATGTTATTTTATCATTATGTACACTCGATAATCGCGCTTTCCGTAATCTGTTCAAGTCCAGATGTGAATTCAATATGTCAGACAGCTTTAGTGTAGTATAAATTTTGTAAAAATGATAAAAAAGATATCGAGAAATTTTAATATAATATTAATTAATCGCAAACATAACATTGAAAAAAGAAACTAATCTTTTCAAATCAATTATTTTTATGACGATATCATAAGTACAAAATATCAGTAACAGATAAAGATAGAGGATATCTGTCTAATTTGTGAACATTAAGAGAAAGTGAGTAAAAGAGGAATTCATGTCCGCCAAGCACAAAAATAATTTTGCGTAAAATAATTCAAACTATTTATTGTTTTTTAGATATGAGAAAAAAAATCTGGCAGATTTTTTGCGTGATTCCATTTATGTTATTTTTGGCATGTTCGCATCTATGTTATTGGCCCATATTCATAGTCGGTTCTTATTTCAAGGCCGTCTTAAGTAATGTCTTAAGATGCTAATACGGCTCTGTGATTGGTTTATGACATCTTAAGATTGTACTTAAGACGGTCTTAAATATAAGAACCGACTATGAATACGGGCCTTTGTATTACATTTATTGTTAGATTTCTTTTCGTATAAAAACTTCTTGAGTAATCGAAATTTACATACAACAACGAATTAGTCACTTATATACGTAAAACGCTATCTACGACATGAAATAGATAATGTTTGTGAGCTTTATGGTGACGGTATATACATATATATATACGTACATATTTCGTAATATTTCTGTATTTCTGTTTGCATAACAGTGCTATTGACGGTAACGCGCATGTGATATTGATGATAAAGCAATCGATTATTCGAAAACTGTAGGCCGATTACCTGATGACAAAAAACAAGATTCTTTTGCTGAGGGACTCATCTCGTATTACACCGCATATTTGCGAAAGTGTCACCATAGTTGCAAAAATATTACGACCCACGTTTATAAACACGCGTAAAAGAAATAAAATTAAAAAAGGCTTTGTCGTACGAGAGAAATATGAGTGCATAATAATGATTCACGAACATTAAACATTAAAAAGACATTTTTTTACGCTATATATTTTCATAATTAACCCTGTATCATTCTGCTCCTTTTTTTTTAATGCAATAAAGTTAAGTTTTTATCGAAGATGTATTAGAAGCTTTGCTAGCTAATTTAATTTTTAGTTAATATTATATTGATTAATTACTCGGTTATACTGTGATTACATGACGAAAATTAATCGTAAACTCTGTAGAATGAAAATTACAGCGATAAGATATAAAGTAATGGATATATAAAAATATTATTTATTATGACAAAATTACAACAAAGTAGAATTGACAACAATTGAGCAAAACAAATATCGATTTTTGATAATTTCCTAATCACGAGTACATCATTACTTATTCGCCAATCATTTTGTGAGTCGATCGTCCTAAAAGTTTTTCGTTTTATTGATGATGATGACTGATTTTTTGGCGGCTGATAAGCTGCAAATTTATTAATAAACTATTAGCCTGCTAGCATGTCGTTATCCTTGTTATCTATCGAATGTTAGATGTTGTATTTACTATATACTGAGTTTATATGAATATATTAATAATTAAAATAAAAACTTTAAAATAATTTTTTGAAGTAAAAATTTTCTCGATTTCCGTTGCATGTATGATTAAAATTATGTTTTTGCATATTCCACCTCGTGTCACGAAGGAACAATAGAATTCATGTGCAATCATAAATATTATTTGACTTATTATTAGACGTGAAAAACTGATTGTAACACGTGCAATGACAATAAAAATATGATGAATAAAATGGAATTTCAAGGTAATAACCTTGTACGTCAAAATCAATGCTCTCTTTACGAGACCTGATAGTTAGTAAACCTTGATCGCCATTAACGTACCGTGGCAATGAACCACGAGAAAAACATACGTGATGAGTTTAATGAAAAGGCGAAACACAATGCGAATACTAAATTTATGCAAAAACACCAAACATACTAGATCGTGCTAAAAGCCGTGTGCTAAATAATTAATTTGAATAATTAAATTAAATTTTATGACAAATTTCGAGTCTTTTTCTTTTTCAGTAGAATTTTTTGGGGGAAAGTTGTCATTTATTACATTTTAAATTTTCAACGTTACATATTTTTATAATTAATTCTTAAATATATTGCAAATTTAATAAATGTTTTCATTTGAAAACTAAATTTTTTTATCCGTTTAATTAATTTTTGTATGCTTAATTCGAGAAAGCCATAATTATTTGTTTGTAATTCAAAAGATATTGATATCTCGATATTGTTAAAAAAAACTTCGTTTTTAATTTGGTCAAGAACTTTTGTCAAATAAAGTTTCGTATAGCAATGTCAGACGTGCGCAATATACCGTGTAGCAATTTGCATACACGCGTAAGTACTGACCTAGACATTATCTTAACGATAAACGACTTGGGTTTTGAGCGTATTTGCTGTTTTGCATTTGAATATTTAATTTACATTTCATTGATACACTTAAGGTTGATATTTACATATATATTGACTTTATATGAATATATATATATATTGATAATTAAATATGTGACGTCGCTATATAATTGTGATTTTTGTCAGCAATTAAATTTGTTTACTAATTACAGGAAGTTATTTTATTTTTAGATCAAATTGTAAAGTATAAAAATATTAATGCTAACATATGTTTGTTACATTTTCGTAAAAAGCTGACATTGTTTGATTGCAATAATAAAATAATAGATATGCTGAAAAAATATTTAGCTTATCGTCAACTAAGAGTTGTACTACCTTATATCATTAGCTATATATAACATATATTAAATAAGATATATATAAATAAAGCGAAATTATAACATCTATAATAAAATGTGTTAGAATGTTAGTTGAATATCTAGATCGATACAAGTCTCACAAAATCTCTATTCTAATTAAATGCATCTTTTAAACATAATCTCTTTCTTTTCTTTCTCTTTTGATAAATCCGAAATCCAACGTGCAACACTCTATAATGTATAAAGCAGGAATATATATACATAAGAACATAAGAATTAAGCAGTCTCGTAGAAGGCACCTTCCAAAACTCATAAGGGCATTTTACATGATTGCGATCGTCGCGCGCGATAATCGAAAAAGTGACGAGAAAAAAATCATGAGCTTTGTTCTATATTTGGGCACCGCGTACAAAATTTCGTAAATTTTTCCCGGCTGTGCTTAATCATGCAATGTAAACAGAAAAATCCGTACTGCAGATGTTAGCTGAAGTAAAGTATGACATTTCGTGACGGCCGCATGACAAGAACGAAAGTTGAAAGACATCGTCGGATGCGGAACGATGGTTTTTCCCACGATGTCTCTTATTTGACTCACATTGTAAAAGTTAAATTAACAAACCTTTTACACGAGATACAATCATGCTGTCCTTGCACCGGACTGATTAATCGGACATGCTGTTCTCGCTTGTTCAAGACACGCGAGTGTCTTTCTTACATCGTTCGTATCTAATCAGTTGATAGAGAATGTATTTACATCAACTGAAAGTGGCTGTCCACTTTTGCACCATTCATTCACCTCGCACGTGACAGATGAATTATCAAAAAATAACTTAAACTGTCAATGATCGGGTGGACAAAAATTTGAATCATGTATGACATTCGTGCTGCTTTCTTTAATTTAAAGTCCCGCTCTAGGCAAGTCGAATAAAATGCTAGAATAGTATGTAACTCACACACACAGAGAAACGATTATATATATTTGTCTAATTTGATTGATCCTTAAATATATCATCAAAAAACTGTACGTTAATTGAAAAAATATGATCTTAAAAATTTTAAAAATTTTGATTTTATGTTTCTGAGGAACAGAATAATTGTCATAGAGAATACAATATTATCTACAATTTATTAACTTTCTCTCCCTATTATTGATTTTGTTGAAAAGCCAATTTCGAGAAACAATCATAGATGCATAAAACTAATAATAATTGAACACTTAAAAATGGAAGGTATTCTCTTATTTTTCATTTAAATTTGTATCTGTCATCCGTATTCTTATATCTCACTTTCAATTTTAATGTGACAGCAGTTTCTACAATTTATTTTCATTAATAATAAGATCTAAAAGTGTATGTTTTATATATTGTATTATATAAAGTAGAATTGTTAATCAATTCTTGAAGGAATTTTTTTAGAAAAATGTAAATGTTTTCTTGCTGTGTTTTTTTTATTAATATAAATAACATAAAAAGATAACATTGTTGATAGTATTAATATGTACATTTTTACACATTTTTGTCTTGAGTAACTTATCTGCGTTCAAATAGTTTAACCTCAATTTACTCAGCCAATTAAGTTAATGTACACATTGTAGAATTACTATGTACTATAAGTGTGTACAATTAGATAGATTAGTAAGCTTAACAAAGACATGAAACGAAAGCATGAATATTCTTAAAGAACGGCATTGCTTGATTATGTCAAAGTGATATGTCAAGTGATTTAACCGAGGGGTGTCTCACTGTCGCAATACATGTACATTTTTTCTGGAATTACTTACGCATTACTTCGCATTACGTCGTATTCGCATTACGCCGCATTACTTCGTATTGATTTACAAGTCCTATAGCACAAAACAATAAAACCCAGACAAGATTAAAACGTCTTAAAAAGTAAAAATAATATCGTTATAACGTCTTTAGAACGTCTTTTAGATACGCGTGAATAATTCTTTGAAAGTCAAATTTATGATTATTTATCAATATTTCAGATAAATAGATAACAAGCGCAAAAAAAGATAATTTTTTAAATTTGATGAAATAAATTAAAAATAAGATATTGTTGCTAAAAAAATCGACACTATGTTGGTTTTGTGATACAAAATACGGCCGATCGTCTACAGATAAATTATTACGAGTAAGAGGAATGTCCAGAGAAATGTTATTTAAAACTAAAAAAGAACTAAATAAAAGGAGTGCCAACCTAAGGGTCAATAAATAAAAGAAAAAAAACTCAAAATAATGACCTTTCATCTGAAAATACGTCTTCTATAGTTGAACTCGAATGTAAATTTGTCCGTCGCATTACTTAAAATTACACTGCGTATTACATGGAATTACTTGGGTAATTCCCGGTAATTCGCAATACATGTACAAATTTTTGGTGAGTGAGACACCCCTCGGATTTAACTCGCATGTCTGTGCTATAAATTATGGTGCGACACTGCTTGATTTTTTTTTGCTTCTTTTTCTATAATTTATTATAAAATGCTGTTTATAAACATTTATCATTATCAAATTAGAACAATACAGATTATCGTATGAAAACGACGTTAATATCGCATATATCAAGAATTTAAAAAATCGTATATATATAATGACCCAAAAATTAATTTTTCTCAAATAATTTCAGCGAAATAATTTTATAAAATGCAGATGATTTAAATAATTATAAATACGTACATAATTTTTATAACAGTTACAACTTATATGAAAAAAAACTAAAAAATAAGAAATAAGAAATAAAAAATAAAATATATAAAAAAGAAATAAAAACAGAGATTATTTATTATTAACATAAAACAAT
>NW_021848419.1:893033-910398 GCF_003651465.1 Formica exsecta
TTTATTTTAAATATATATAAATAACTCGATGTATATATTTGTTTCTTTATAAAATAATATATTTTGATAGTATCTTTTCCCGCACGAAAAATTAATATAAAAATATCAGATATTTGAATGCTTATTACGAATATGCTGTGTATGATTAATAGTCTTTTTTATATTCACCGTAAATAAAAATTCTTTTTCCCCCGAAAAACAAAGTATTCCACCATATCACGCTTCTTATTCCTCGTCATTGCTTCACCTTTCACATACAAAGACAGCGAAATAATAAATAACATTCCTCCCTCTACATCCTCTCTTTTCCGTGACGTCACAAAAAAAAACTTGGAGTTCTATAAACTGATAGTATAGTATACGTCTCAGTATTGCTCAGTATGTGTTCCTGTATCCTAGGACTGGAATGTCTCTTTTTGTACTATTCTAGAAGCGAAAATATATACGAAGGCGGTCGTCAGTCGTCATTGAGACAGCGTTCGCGTTTGTTACCGCAAATTTTGTAACTATTTGTGACACAGAGTGTGATATGTAACTCGTAAATTCAATCTGATCTTACACCGAGATAGGCAGGATCATGCAAAGGTCCATTGATCGGGAAATGCTGAAACGAAAACGATGCAGAAAGGACCTTGACAGAATACATTCGAAGATCTTAAAAGCCAAGAAGAAATTGGTATGTTTTACAGCGACGCGTTTTTCGCATCCTCGTAATCTCCTTTCGATCCCCGATCCCGCTCTAAAAAAAGAGGATGATCCACGAAACCGAGACTTTATATTCGGCACGATTTATCGACCTCGATAATTGATACAAGCTTTAAGAGGGGAAAACGCATAGATATATGTATTTGGATCACGTCGTTCGCGAATCCGGCATGTGTTTCGATATAGACTTGCAATACTGAAAGATATTCATTATACGTATACGTTCATTCGTATCGATCGTGGCGCTGGTTACAAGTTACAACTTCCCTCGCGTAGTAGTAATGCGTAGTAAATAGACCCGTGAAACGCGCCAGCACGTGCTTGCGCGTGTGCACGTATGCGACACGTGAGACGTAGTACGTATAATTATTACAACTCTTTATGACTCATAAGCTAATTGCATTTGTAGAGATGTGTGTAATCAGCAATAATTAAGACTAATCTAAGAAGCACCGGATCGATATCATGGTATAAATATGTTATTACATTCCTCACAATAGTGTTAGGTTAGTGTCGACATAAAGATTGTATTTTGCTTTAACTAACAACCAGTACTAAAAATCTATGTCAGAACGCGAAGTATCAGAAGTATTAGAAAGTGTTTATTATTTATTAATTTTTATAAATTATGATCCTTTATATAGTTATATTTGATCAAAAATTAATTACATTGTGTGTTAATAATATATTGTTATTAAAGAAGTTTAACTGTGTGAAAAAATATATCTACACAAAAATCTAATAACTATAATTTTATTACAACTCTACATAATTTTGCGAGAGAAAGATAAGAGAGAGAGAGAGAGAAAGAGAGGACAAGATTTATGTATAAAAATCACCGAAGCTTTTATATAAATTTTTTAAATATATTATTGTACAGAGGCCATTGAAATATATAAAATACTTTTAACGATGATATCTTTGTGTATAATTGAAATATACATATGTAGGAATTTCTTACAGGATAATGTGGGGAAAAATGGCGATAAGGATAGACAAAGACAAGCAAAAATTTGTACCAGGCTTCTGCCAAGAGCTGTATATAACTTTATTAATTCTGATATTAACTATATCCCCAAAATCCATTGCATCTATAGATAAACATTTTATATAATTTTTTCAGGCTATTGGCATATACAGAAATGGCGCAAAGAGCAAAGACATCCAAAAAGGTATTTATATTGAAATTTATATGTTGCAATAACAAAATAATAAAAGTATAAGGTTTTAATAATTGTAATATTCTATAACAGAAACATCGGCAAGTTTGTTTGATAAAGCTCGGCTAAAAGCAGATGCTTTACAACTTTTTAATGGCGACACTCCAGAATTCAAGTAAGTGCATTACCAATTGAAGTCTAAAAGAATGTTTTGTAAATATAAATTGAACACATCTTGTTTTACAGATATAAAGAAGAGCTTTCAACCCATAATGAAACTACTAAACAATCACCAGAAAAGAACTTTGTAAAAAATAGTTTAAAGTTCTCGACACCAGGCAGTATCCTGGAGCAAAGTCCCATTTTGGGAAAGAAACATAGGTATATTTGTTCATTCAGATAACATTTATTAATGTTATAACTATATATATATATATATAAAAGATTGTATATATTAATATTGCAGTAAAAATCAAAAGCTGTATCTTGTTAAAAAGAAAAGTGAGGAAAATTTGTTCAAGAACTTTGATTCTGATAAAATTGCAAAACAAAATGTTAATAATGAATCAAAATATGTTGCTCAAAAAGAAAGCATATATAAGCAAAAACTGTTTCGAAATGATAAAGAACAACCAAAAGCTACTCAAATGCAGTAAGTAAAGCTATAAATTATCTTATCATTCATTTGATTATGAGATCCAGTAAAGGAAGAGAACGGATTGTATATTATAAAATAAAATATTTATTTCACAGAATATTTGAAAATGACGATTTTATGGAAGAAAATAGAGAAAATGAAAACAGAACACAAACACATGAGGATAGTAAAAATACATATAGGGTTATGAATCAGTATAAAGAACTCTGCAAAACAGACTTTGCCATAAGTTTTGGAGATTTTCTACAAAATCAACCAGGTATGTTATATACAGAATAATTATTGTAACCTGATTATACATCATTAAAATTTTTATCATTAATTATTATTTGTAATGATTTTAGATCCTTTCACAACAATAATTAAAAAATTGAAGCATATTTGTTCTAATTCTTTACATGAACAATATTTACGTCGAAAGAATAGATTAAAAACTATGAAATCATCTGAATCGTCTGTAGAAAATCAAGAATGTACATATTCAGATGACTCGCAAATATCACCGAAATCGACCTCGACTATCGAATATGAAGTTCCTAAACATAGCGAAAATCGCACAATCTCACCTTTTTTAAAAGAGATACCTAAGGAAGATGATAAAATCCATTTTATGCAAAGTGATAATATAGAACCTTATGATTCTATATCTTATTCATCGCAGAATATTTTGGAAGTATGTGATACAAATGACTGTATAGTAAATCGCAAGAATAACGATAATCAATATTCAAAACAATCAGCAGATATTCATCAATCTAAGAGAGCAGTAAGTTTTAATTCTGTGAATGAAAAAGATTCTATCCGAAAGCATTCTAATTATATTAATCATCCTTCGAAAAATAAACGACATAACAAAGATAATTTTTATGTCGATTTTCCTGATCATGAAAATTCACAATATATTGATAATACGAAACACGCAGAAATCTCGCCTTTTTCCAGCGGTTCCATGTTACTTGCCAAGAAATATTCATCAAAAGATTATGCTGGCAAAGAATCGCCGATTAATATTTTCAACAGAACAAATAAGTGTAATGCAAAGAACATTAAACGACCTGTCATTCTTCATCGACATAATAATGTCACTGCTATTAAGGATAATCATTCTGTACAGAAGAATGATGAAGATTTATTCTATAAGAAGAGTTATGTAGAAAAATTATATGAGCAATTTGGAATCAATATAAATAATAAAAGTCTAGATAACGATAGATATGCTTATGTTGATTCTTCTCGTCAACAACTTTTACACGAAAAAAATAAACAAAAATTGGAAACTGTGAAATCACCTGATCTGTCTGAGGAATATCAAGCTTGTACATATTCAGATGTTTCACTAATATCACCAAATTCGACTTCAATTTTTGAAATCGATTGTGAAATTCCTAAATATAGAAAAAATCACACAATCGAATTTCCTTTAATAGAAAATACATCTCAGAAAGAAAACAAATTCCATTTGATGCAAAATAATACAGATCCTTATAGCGATATTACAAAAGAATCTTATGAAATGCAATTCCCAAATGCATCTGAAAATTGTCCTACGCCTAGTGTAATAAACGCACAATTTGTGAATTTTTATGATCAAACAAAAACGTTTAAGCCTCAGAATGGATCAATGGAAATAAAAGATTCACAAGAGTCACTAGCAGAAAAGTTTGACATAAATATACAACCTAACAAATTAGATGGAAGAAACAAATCGTGTCGATTCGATGACTCTTTGCAAACTTTTGAAGTTTCGTATAATACAAATGCATATATCGAACGATTAGCTCGAAAACAAGAACAAGTTTTGCCGAAAGTAAAAAAACATCTTTTTCATTCACATAATTATAATGCAGTTAACTACTTACGAGACGCAAGTCCTTGTAATTTCAATGTAAAATCATCGAAAACATCATCTCAACAAACCAAATTACATAAATGTGAAAAGAATGATGTCAAACAAGAACTTTTACAGAAAAATCCACACAATCGGAACCAAAATGTTCTTTTAAACAGTGTCAACGCAAGAGCGATACCGTCAACATTAAACTTCCCCCGTAAGAATATTCAAACCGACAAAAGATTTAGAGAATCTACATGTAAAGAAATATTTAGTAAAGCAGACATAGAACGCGCTAGGAATCGAGCTAATTTAAGTCATTGCAAAGGACAATGTTTGGATTCTACCAGATGTCAACATAATGTCTCACAAGCGCATCATTTTCATAAAGGAGCTGTGCAACCCAGAATCTTACATGATGATCATAATAGCAGCATGGATAATTGTATTAATTCATCCAGTGATGTACCATTATTGTTACTGCAAAAACATAATGCATATACGTACCCGAAAGTGATCGACGATCAGCATTGCTCTGTGATGCTACAAAATATTACTCAACCTATAAAATATTTAGCTCTAAACAACAATTCGGATATCCAACGAATTCCTGTGTATATAAATGACAAAGATGTTATAGAAAGTGTCCCACTAAAAGTAATAACTCTAGTAAAACCAAATGCTCAAACGGAAGAACTGTATTTCCACAAGAAATACAATTTACGACGCGAATAATACCATTGGAAACGAATGATCTGTAGTTTGATAATCTTGCAACATTTAAGACTAGCAATCAGTCTTTTGTAAAGCGTTTAGATTCTATGATAGTGTTTAGTCGAATATTTGATTCGCAATCTAATACATGCTCTTCGAAATTGTAATAAGAATAGATGTGCAATTGTAGGTTTATCATGTGATTAACAAAGCAATGAAAGCATATCGATTATGTTTCTTGCAGAAAATGATTACAAAACATAAATGCTTGTTATTAAGATAAAAGTTATATTTAGAAAGGCAAAAAAAATACGTTTATATAAACCTATAGTTACTCTATAATCTATTTTGTGAAAACGTAGGAAAAGCCTGAAAAGTAATATATTTTTGGAAATGGCTTGTAGATGGGAAAGGGAGTGTGTTTGAAACTTAATATATATAAAAATTCTTCCTTATTTATCTTTCTATATATACGAGCTATGTAATTCTAACACCAAATATTTTCTTAATCAATAATTAATATTTGATTTGGTATGGAAAATGAAAATACAAAACTACCTGTAATAGTTGGAACATATATGTATTATTATGTTACCGTTAAGTCATAATTCTTGGACATCAAATATTTAACATAGGAGAAATTCATTTTCGTCAATTTCACAGCAATATCGATACATATATTTGTGAATTTCTGAGAATACGTGTGATAATAGCTTGTAAATAAATATCGCAGAACGCAAAGTGTATACACGGCAGCAAATGGCTTTCTAATAAATTTCTAAATATTTCCTAACTCGGTATTCTCTTCGGAGCTGGTTTGGTGAAGCGCAATTAGCAATTAATCATCATAGGGTCTCTTTTTTTCTTTTTTTTCATTTTTTTCTTTTTTTTTTTTTGATGAAAGCATTTACTTTGTCTTTATTCGCGAACATCTTTCCATAAATTCGAAATAAATTAATTATTTAGAGATATATCGATGACGAAAAAACATGGAGCGTGCACACAAGGCGAAGGAGACGTCTCTTCGTGTCGGTACCAGAAGACCGGATCGACATTGAGTTTTAATTATTATGTTTATTTTATATACGCGTTAACGTCATTTGCGGAGTGATTTGATTAAAAACATGAGTACATTTCTGTTACAATCTCTTAGGAAGTACTCTAGGAGGAAATCTCTAGGTACACGTGCCCGTTCCTTGCCAAACGGTACGATATCGTTCGTTCCTATCGGTTCGGCGCGAAGCCGCGTGTTTACTCTGGGAATGAAGTAAATAGTTCTCAGTCTTCAAAATTACTTTATTGTATACCAAAATAAAGTCGTTAAAGAGTTAGTACGATCTCGCGGAAATCGCTCAATATGAAATCGTAATACATCATCTGTGTGGTATATATTAGCTGGTATAGATATGCTTAGAACTGAAATTATTCAAGTCGGGTACTCTCGTGCGCCATACACAGCGGCGTTAAAATGCCATAACTCTCTTACGAACTTTATTTATAACATCCTAAAAGTTCGGACACCTTATAATTTGTACTTTATGTGAGGATATCTTGGTTACGAGATAGACCTTGCTAACCGATTTTTAATGTAGTTAGAACCATGCCGTGTCCTCTCGGAGATTAATTCGAGCGGCCGTATTCGTTTCTGGGAAAGAAAGAGAAAAGGACAGAAAGAGGCACAGAGCAAGAGATAGAGATAGAGATAGAGAGAGCGAGAGGGAGAAGTACAGAGTGAGGTATAGAGATAGAAAGAGAGAGAGAGAGAGAGAGACGGTTCATCTTAACGTTCCCCTGAGTTTGATTTTAATATGAACATCTCTATGCGCCCAACATAGAGAGAAAACAGTTTCCGGAAAATAGATTAATGTAGGAGAAAAAGATATCGATGAATATATATAAAGAAGTAGACGTATTAGACTTGTGATTTTATGTACAGATTGGAGGTTCATCGTCAACAAAGAAGGAATTAGCGTCCCCTCGCCCATCGTAGTATGGCGTCCGCTAATACGTCCAGATGCGCTTTCGTCTGAAACATATCGGAATGCGATTATATCGTTTATTAGCGTACCGTTCATTAGTAGAAAGAAACCGAAGGCTATGGATTATCCATAACAGTTCACTCTTCTTTCTACACGTTGTTTGTATCTCACATTCAACTGTAATTAATTTATAATTAATAATTGAGATATTTTTTTATATGATAGTTCCACCATTTATCTTCACGTAACTCAAACCCTATCAAGAAAGTTTAATATTTAATATCAGTGTATAGTATCAATACTTTATCATTTAGCCATTTAATTTTACAATTTATTCTTAAAGTGATCTTAATTAAATTCAAGCATTATCATTAGAAATTTATAAATATTTATATTTATATTTTAAAAAGTTAATAAGTATTTTTTGTCGTACATATATACTTTAGTTTACTAGGATCTCCGTCCCTGTTCCTATCATTGACATTTCGTGCGCTTGACATGGGCTTGTAAAAGTGAATCTGAAATTATCGATATTCGCGCTATTTTCCAAACGTGTGAAGAGACAATGTACAAATTATTAAAAAGTGTTTTGTCTCATTTTCAATGCTTCGGAAAATGCTACTAGCGAGTTATATAGAAAATTGGCTCTTGATATTACACCCACGGTTAGCGCAAATACACGTCTACATTTTCGTTTGAACTTTATAAGGTAAGTCACACTACAAAAGTTCAGCAAAGATTTACATAGAATCCAGAATACACATAATTACGTATTTTATCAATCAGCGTATGCAAATTTAAATGGCATTTTCGAACGTACAAAAATTCTTTTCCTAGATTTGTTTGGATATTATTGGAAAAACATAACAGAGTTGCTTAAAGCATATATATTATCTACTTATATTATCTACTTAAATATACTTTGCCATTTAGTTTTTTTTTTTTTTTTTATTACTTTGTTACTTTATTAACTTAACTTATTTGATGGGAAAAGAGAAAGTTTCTTTAATATAATTCTTTTAACATATATTCTTTTTTAGTATCTGCTCTATTACTGTTCTTTTAACAGAACTTTACATTTTTTGCATTTATTTTTTCTCTTTCTTAAGATCTGAATATATAGTATATTTATTTCATATTTTCTAAATGACAGAATATAAGAGAGTAACTAAAATAAAAATCATGTTTGAAAAGATATACTCTCCATTGACAATCGAATTTTGTTTTATAAATGTGAAATACAAAATCGGTGGTTGATTGTAAATATCACAAAATGATAAATATAAAGAGTCACAAAATTTTATATTGGTAAATAAATATCGGAAAAGATATTCAACGTGCAATAATACATATTAACTTTTTTTTTACAGATTTGCTTGCGATATTTTTAGAATTTTGTGTTATTTAAGAATTTATATGCGTTTTCAAAATATATTTTAAACATAATCACAAGAGAGTGTATAGGCAATAAAATACATCGTGAAAAATATATTATCAAGTTTAAGGAAAAGAAGTATCGTTGTGTATCTTGATCAATTTTTTTTTTTTTATAAAAGGAATTAAAAATAAATAATTAGATTTCTCTCCTGTATATCTAGAAGGAATGTGTAAAGAAAATAAAAATTATCATAATTGTACTCACGGTTTTGTAAAACATGCAATCACGTCTGTCTTCATCCTCGCCGTTGGGACAGTCTACAAAGCCGTCGCACAGGACGTGATCGTCGATGCAATGATATCTACCCATTCTATCCGCACTCGGACAAGCGAATCTTTCCATTCCGTCTTCGGAGACTGGACATTCTATAAATAAAAATCGCAATAATTCTCCTTGAATCTGTTTCTAGAATTATATTGAATATAAAAAATAATAAAATTATATAATAAATTATAATAAAATTATTATAGATAAATGTATTGATGTTACCCGATATTCTCCTCTCTCTTCTCTTGATCAAATTGAAATAATTGCGCACAAAGGATCAGAAAATTGAAAGATGTAGGAAAATAAGTCATCTTTACGCGATATAGAAATTTTTACATATTGTGATGATCAAATCAATGTAAATTTGATCGGCCATTAATTACGGCAAGTGTGCACAATATTCTGTAATCTAATATCCCATTAATATCTAAGCATATATACATTTTAATCTAAACATATACATTACAAGTTCGTATCTTCACCGTGTGTTTAATATAAATCGAGTTGACGAATACTCTGTATTATTTACCCGACAATAGTGCATCTCAAAAGCTTGTATGCTCAATACATTCGGAGCTAAATTGCTAAATGTGGTTACCCGATTCTCTCTGTGTTGCTTGATTAATAAGAAAATTCTATTCAAAGCGTAGGATGAGCATTGTTAAGCAGTAAGTGTAATGCAAATGCATGTATGCGGAGGAGAATATGTGGGTCAATGCGTATAATTTTCAACACAAATTGTAAACTGATTGCGATTAGTTTAGAAAAAAATGGACGCTTAACATTTAGTATATCATGAGCTATCTTTATCGCTTTATATATCGTGACCTAATAGATCGGTACAGGATAAAACAACGCTCCATACTTTATTTTACATTTTTATAACAGTCCCCTTTTTACAAAAACGAGTTTGTGTATGGTTATTCTGAAGAAGTCTCTCAACGAAAAAAAAAAAAATATTTCTTTACATTCTGCATGCTTCTCACGTTTTCTCAACAACGTCTAGACTCTACCGAAGAATGTTCATTGTATAGAAAAGGATGTACCCTGTTCTCCTTGTCGTAGGATTCGCCGTCAGCTTTCCTTTGGATCAATAAATTTGGGAGGGACACGGCGGACACGCCGTGTCGTGTGATAGCATTTCGTCACTTTTTCTTTATTTGCAGAAGCGCTTTGTCTATATTTTTGCACGCGGACGCTTTTCATTTGGATTTATAAACCTTTTTGGCCATATAACTCATGTCGTATGTATTCATTACACGCATACACTCTTGTTCAGTTCATATTTCATTGGAAATTAAAGTATTATTTCCACGAATGCAGATTTACAAGGATTTTATGAGATTTATTTGAAATGCATATATAAAATTTCAATAATGGGCTTTTGACACTTTATAAATATCAAGATTATATTTATTTTTGGAAATATAAATAGTATATATTTCCTAAATCACTTGAATTCTTTATCTATATTATTTAAAAATGGATGAATTAAAGAGAAAACTAATACAAATTTATTTTATAATCTTGTAAATATATTTCTGGTATTTGAAATCAAAAAATTTTGTTACTCTGTAAAATCGTGAATTTCTTGTCTAGCTTCATCCATCCGTTTTAATTCTCATGTGTGACAAGCAATTAAAAATCAAGGAATAGGGTTTTTTATTCAGAATTAAGATGCGTTAAAGTAAATTTCTTCCTATTTTCGATGCTTTATTCAACTATCTATTCAGCGCTTAATTAAATCAGTAAACTATTGTAATGTTGAAAATTGAGAAAGAAACGGAAGAAAAATAATTGTAAATCCGTTTTTTTCAATAATTCTTCCATTTTTAAAATTATCGCATTATCCAATTTCACATAAATCAAACTTCTTCAACTCCTTTTAATCTAATCATTTTTTTTACGCGTAAAAATGAGACAGAGAGTTATTTTTTGACCAAAGTTGAGATGTGTTCGTGCATGAAAAAAAAAAGTCCGCATATCATTATCAGAGAGAGAGAGAGAGAATTGGGCATTTAAAAATATCACAATATTTGAAGCAGATTAATGGATTGGTATTTTCTAAACGGAGTTTAGTAAACAGCCTATATAAATTATGTCTGATCTTTCGCAGACAATACAGCCAATCTTTCATTTATGTAATTGCTCACGAAATTGCAACGCAATGTTTTAAAAATTCTATAAAATTTTTTAAGGAATAGAAAGGAAGAAAAGAAAATAGACATATAAAAACAAATTTGATTGTATCAGTTAAGAGAGAATAGAAACTGGTACACACACACACACACACACACACACACACATACAAAATATATGATAATATATGATAATGTATCCAAAAATAATATGTTTTTATAAATAATTCTTTAATTTATAATTCTATAATAGTTATTGTATAAATAATTTTATATAAATATTCTTTTTGTGGAAAATTTTGAAAAATTTGAATTTTGTGTCATTGCATGTATATTTTCTGTATAGCAATAGCAGTTTTCCTGATTTATTCGCGAATATATAAGTGATAAATGAGACGATATCACTTACCGACTTGCGGCACGTCGTACTGTATGCTTCCCCGGATGGACCTCAGCATGAGATGCGAGGCGATGCTCGCGCCGGCCGAGGACACCGAGGACGCTTGAGCCTGGTGTCCCGGGGACTCTCGTTGCGCGTCGATCGAACGCCGTCCGACCGTGATCTGATTCCGCTTGCTACCGGGTAATTTGCCAGTCTCGTAGGCGAAGGCCTTCGGGATGAAGCCGCCGTTCGTGGGTAAATTAAGGGTGGTGCCGGCCTCGGCGCCCGCGGGATCAGTCTTCGTACTCGTCGCAGTGTTAAATCTCTGCTCCGCGTAGAGATCGTCGTAATTGGATTGTCTGGATTCCTGAAGGACGTTGGCGGCGGCGGCGGTGGTCTTTCTACCGGCCTCGTCGCACACCAGTATCGGCGGCAGGACGCTGAGCGGACCTCGCGGATGCCGACAGCCTATACGCCGTTTCTTCACTCGCTGACGGCCGCCGCCGATCAGCTGATTGTTACCCTCGTCATGAGGAATATAAGGCTCGGTCGCGGCGATCGCATGGGACTGCGACGACGTCACGTATTCGGAATAGAGGACGTTGAGCATGGCGGGCGACAGGGCGAAGAACACGTTCTGGAGCTCGCGCGGCTCCTTCACCATGTCGTCGATCAGCATGCCGGCGGGCGACCACGACGTTATCCGCGGCTCGTCGTTCAATACCAGCCAGTTGGACAGATCGTCTCGCATGTGGGGACTGCCGTCGGTAGGGTATATTCTGAGGTGCAACAGGTTGCTTCCTACCGGGCTCAGCTCGCTCTTCTTTCTAATGCTGCTACCGCTTCCGTGACGATAGTCGAGCCCTTGTGTGCCTTGCACTTGTATGATCACGGGTCGATTGCCCACCGCCAGATCCAGTCCCTGTCCCACATAGGTGAGAAGCCAGAACATGCAAACCGCCATTTTACAAATCATCAACGTTTTCAAGCAGCGTTCCGTTATTTCTCTCTCTCTCTCTGTCTTTCTCTCTCTCTCTCTCTCTCTTCTTCCCTCTTTTCTTTTTCTCTAGTTTTCTCTATCTCTCTATATATGTATCTACGTATATATATATCTCCCTCTTTCTTCCTTCTCTCTTTTGTCCACCACTTTTGTTGCACCCGATTATACGGTTGAACGTGGTGTTATAATTGACCTACATGAACAGCAATGATATGCTTTGTTTATATATTTTTTTAAATTTTCTTGTGTTTTTATTCTCTTTAGCTGTTTACTACTCACTGCCAGTCTAAAGGCACGTCTGTAGCGATTCTGAGTTAGGCCGACTTTTCGTTTGAACTCGCGGTACACTGGGAAGCTGAGGATGGAACGTGTAGGTGTATCTGTGTATATATGTATGTGTGTGTGTGTCTGTATATGCGCGTGTAAGTGTGCGTGCAGTAAGGTGGGTGGGAGATTCGGGGCGGTCGATTGATATCGAGGGGGCGAAGAATAGGAGATCGAGGATAAACTTGATAAAAAATCACGAACGGCGATATACTTTGACACAGCGACGGCTATTGCATAGAAAACGCAACGATGCTACGCGTGCTGTATCGAGAGGGTGATCTCTCTCTCTCTCTCTCTCTCTCTCTCTCTCTTTCTCTTTCTAGCATGTCCCAGACTGGGACCCACAATTCTGTCAGGCCCCGGAAAAATAACAGACCTCTCTATCTCTCTCTTTTTGTCTCTCTATCGGAGTTAAGTTGCCGATTCGAGCGCACGGTGTATCACGTTTGACATTTGATTGCGTTATGCTCGCTCCTCTAATCGATACGCTTCACTTTCGGTAGTCCATGATAGTAGCCGCGACCTTGGCTTTCCCTTCGTGATAAAGCGCACACCTGTCCTGTACCGACCGTCCTGAAATCAGGTCGTTAATAAAGAATAACGTGCGATATTCTACGACCGTAGGTGCCAGGAACACAAAAAGATTTGTGGTGGTTTTTCTTTTTTTTTTTTTTTTTTTGTTGGTTTTTGTTTTCTCAGGATATAATTCAACAGAGAGTGCTGCGACGTGTGGAGGTGGTATCGGAGGTGCTCATCGTGCGTGCTCATAGATGCGTATATAAGGTGCTTGAGAGTGTTAAACAACATTTAGACCAAACGTCGACGTGCCACCCAACGCTCGCGTTTGCCGATAAAGCTACATCGTCTCTCCGGAAAGAGAGAGAACCCTCTTCCTCAGAGTGCGTTGTTTCCTTATCCGCTTACCTTGCCGCTCTCTTTGCCTCTCTCTTTCTGCATCTGCTCTTTCTCGCTCGGCCCAACCCCTTTTTTCCATTCGTCATATCTCTCTCTTTCTGTTTTACGTACCTATCTCCCTTTCTCCTCACGTACATCGAACATACTCGAGCGTATGTTTCTTTGCGCAACACGAAGAACCGAGCTACGTCGCCAGCGAGGCGATTGCAATTACGATAATAGATGATCATCGCGTTCGTTTGTAAATAATCGCGCCTAATCGTCCAAGTTCCACCTTGCGATCGTAATAAAAAACACGATTTTTCAATAATTTTATAAAAATTTTCGCGATATAATTAAATACTAGTCGAACGTAATTGTCATCGTCGTGAAATTTCGCAAAACTTACATTAGGCGATCGCGTAATGACTGATAGGCATTCAGGGATGAAACAAAGAAGCGAAATAATTTTCTCTCTCGATACGATTCAGGTCGCGTCAAAATTTTGTGATTCGGATCAGATCTGAAAACTACGACGTAGCGCGTATGATATAAAATTTGCGTCTCGTGCGTCCGCGGACGATACTCGCGCGAGCGGAGAAGACCAACGCCGGACCAACCTCGGAGATACCGTGCTCGATGACCGATCGGTCGTACGACAATGACGGGGTGACAGAGCATAAATGTAGACAGCAGCTAGTATGGTATGTAGGTCGGTCGTATCAACAGGTGCCCCGAAAAACGTTCAAAAAGCAAAGGCTTGCCGTGGCAGAGAGCGGTGCGCGTTTGTTGTCGGTGCGAGACGCGGGACCAGGTGTTTACACAACAGAGATGTTTAGAACAAAGGCACAGAAGAAAAAGAGGTACACCGAGATATATGCATATGTATGTAGTAGTGAGAGTAGAGATATGTCAGGGGCGCGAGACGGCCCCGCGTGAACAGTACAGATAGAGATTTTATGCGCGCGCGGGAGGGTTCATCGAGATACATAGGAGGTGCAGTGTTTTATTAATGCGCGGGGCATTTTACTGTGATAATACTTGCTTCTTGATCTCTGTCTCTCTGTCTCTCTGTCTCTTTCTGTCGCCGCCGCGTGTCTCGTCTGCCGTGTGCCTGCCGTGTGCGCTTTTTCTTCCTTCCGCGTGAGAGCTTTCCCACCGATCTCGACCTTTCCTCCCTCCGCGTCGCGCCGTCCCGTGATGTTCTCCGACCCTATCACCCTCTCTTTCGCCCTCTCTCTGTGTGTGTGTGTGTCTCCGCTCTTATCCTCTTCTTTCTTCTCCTCGTCTCTTCGCCTTATCGTGCGATTTCACCTTCGGCGCACTGTTCGCGGCGCCTTCTACGCTGCCAAGGAATGAAGGAAGGAAGGAAGGATGTGTCCTCCGAAATGTCCTTCACCCTCCGCTTCTTTTTTTCTCTTTTACCGCTCCGCTCTTCTTTTAACGGACACCTGAGTTTCTGGTTGACGTTCGGCAACGTACGTCGTGCATCACGCTCGGTCCTTCTCTCCCTCGTCGATCGAAGCGCGTTACGAAAAGAGCTATGTCTGTCCCGACGACGTAGCGACACCCCGTGCAATCATACCACGTACGACGTCGTCCGCTCACACACGACGGGGCGCAATTCATTCACTGACATTTTCGTCGTTCTCTCTCACACGCTCCGCTTCCGTATGGCCGTTCATATGGGCGTGTGATGCCGTGCGCGCGCCCGCGCACGCGAGCGTTGGATATCTGCGTGCGCGTGTTACGTATGCGTGTCTGTATTTCTTTCTCTCTATCTATCTCTGTGTATGAAATCGTCGCGGCGATGATCGGAGAGGTACCACCAGGGAGGATACTTCTTCCAGATTGTCGATTCCGTTCCCCAATACCAAGGGGGTGTTGCACTCCCTATGCTACTACTGTCCGTCTCTATTTCGTCTCCCTTCACTTTTTCTCTTCCCTCTTCCCTCTTCTTGCCTCTAACTCCGGTCTTCCACGATACGAAGTTCGAGATCTGCGGTTCTCCGACTATAATCGCGCGCACGGCGATATTTCAAAGGTTAAAGGCTGTTTCCCGCGGTTGCCCGACTTGCCGTGCTGACGTCGCCGATCTCGACCGGCCGCGCCGGTGTTCCATTGAGCGACGAGAAATGTTCCCTCTCTCTCTTTCTCTCTCCTTTTTCTCTCTCCCTCTCTCTCTCTCTTTCTCTCTCTCTCTCTCTCTCTCTCTCTCTCTCTCTTTCTCACTCCATTCCCGACCTAGGTTCGTCGCGCGACAGCACCGCTTCTCGCTACTGCACCCTCGCTGCAAACGCCACCGTCGTCGTCGTCGTCGTCGTCGTCGTCGTCGATGTCGACGCGGACACGATACTCGCAAACTGTTGCCTTCTCTCACGCGGGAGGGACTTTTTCGGACTGACGGGATGCGACG
Organism: Formica exsecta; assembly: GCF_003651465.1. Taxonomy (NCBI): domain Eukaryota; kingdom Metazoa; phylum Arthropoda; class Insecta; order Hymenoptera; family Formicidae; genus Formica; species Formica exsecta. The sequence continues at coordinate 908,943 of NW_021848419.1, forward strand.
ACGGACACGAATGACGGTGAGGAGAGATTTGCGGCCGTGGATGTGGTTGCTTTGTTGGTCGAAGGTCGAGGGATGTGGAGGATCGAAGGGTTGGGACGGTGGGTTAGCTTCGGTGAGTGAGCTGCCTGGCGCCCTCACCAGAACTAACTCCCACGCTGCGCGGCGAGAGCCGGCGCTTTTAATACAACGCGCATTCTCTCCCCGGTGTTACCCCTCTTTCACAGACTCGGACGGGGTAGTTCTCTCCCTCTCGATCTTTATCTTTCTCTATCTTTCTCTCTCTCTCTCTCTCTCTCTCTCTCTCTTTCTTTTACTCCCTTTCGCTCTCCGCGTCTAGCCTCGCCACCACCCCAGCCAACGCGCCCATGAACGGATTAAAGCTGCTGCGGAGCCCTAAGCAATCCCGGATATCATATACGCTTCGCGACATTATATGACGTTTCACGGCGATACGGTCAAAGGTGATGTGGCACCGTCGATGAGTGCCTGTCATTATCCGACAATTCACATGCGACACATCGCGGGTACACATAACGTTATTGTACGTGACTTTTACGCTCGAGACTACCCCTATAGCTCGACGAGAAAGACGCACGTAAAGCGTAAAAAAAAAAAGGAGTCTGTTTCAACGACGAATACGCATTTCAGCGATACCACTCGGTTTCGTCCGAGCCCCGCTCTGTCTGGTTTCTGTCCCTTCCATTAAGCGCAGAGATCGTGAAATTAGGGTCTAGGATCCCTGTGCGACCTTCGTATTATTAACCTGGTGAAATTCATCCCTACCCATTTTAACCCGCCGCGACGGCTGCCGTGCGCACACCTCTAATACCGTATCCGCCCTGTTTCTATCTCTTCCTTTTACGTAGCCATCACCTGACGCACGTTCTTTCGATCACTATTCGGCCACGCATGTCGTAGGGTCCCCGATGCGGCTGCGGCACTTCGTGGGAGTATTTGCGGATGACGTTAGTCGACCTCAACATTCCCCGAAAAGTACATGTGTAATTGGCCACCGTTCAAATGGTTTCGGCTCTACTACTGTTCCGGCGCTTCGGCGTTTTCATTAATTAGTTGTCAGTTTTACTCAGATAATGTCCCTCTCGCTTTGTTAGCTAATGGATTCTCCGGCACAGTAGGTGTTTGCTACCGTAAATCAACGTTCGTGACATAAAGTTACGCGATGATACGTTCGTTAAACGTGAAATTCTCGAAAATCATACATTTGCATAACGATCATTTTAATTTCATTATTAAATACACGATTTGATTAAATGTAATATAGCTTACAATGGCAAGATTTTTAATTGAGATTTAAGATATTAAGATAAATTAAATTTAAATTGCGTAATAAGATTTTATTATGTTTCTAATGATTTGAGAAGTTGAAGAAGCGAAAAAAGTACATTTAATCTTCAATTAGTATGTCAAAAATTATCAACGTATAAATAACAACCGC
>NW_021848419.1:910446-940756 GCF_003651465.1 Formica exsecta
GCTCTTCTTTCTCTCTTAACATGTACTCTTAGCAACAGATATTTATAATTTAAAGCGATAGCGGTAGTTCTCTCTCTCTCGGGCTCTGCGTATGAAAAATGCAAAAACGAAATTTTTAGCACCTACCGGACAACGTCGACATGTTATTTACATGTCTCTCTTTATTCCCGTCGTATCGATTCAAAGTTCATTTATTTATAACCGATTTCGCATATTAACGAATGGTTCGTCGTACGTTCAAATAAGTAATTATAGCGATTTACGTCCGTTGATCAGAAATAGATTATCCAACGTAACTGAAAATGTAATAATCCTCTCTCAGATTGTACTGAATTAATCACCCTATAACGTGCAATTGTGTGTGTGTTGCCTTTCTAAAAAAAGAACATATATGTGAAAAAAGAATATACTAATTATTTCAAATACACATAGACTAAATGTATTAAAGCTAGAGAAGTAGAGATAAAAAAAATGATTATTATTTACATACACACACGTACGCAAATAATGAGTTTGGTAAATTGTGCACCACTAATGATATAAACCTTACACTTAATTCTTCACGACACAGTCTTTTAATTGCATTAGACAAGTTTATATGTATATATTCTCGATAACTTTTAATGAGGTACACTCGCCTACCAAATCTCTCCGGGGACTCAAATACCGCAAATAGTAAAGCTCAAATATAAGCGTGATATTACGGGAATGAGTTATGTATACGCACACTTTTGCTTCGAATGAATATTTTTTGCGAACGCGTATGTATGTGTTCTCGAGCTCGTTAAGTCTAGAATAAAATTTAAGAGGAGAAGTTTAAGTAAAAATTGCTTTCGCACGTACAATTATCGATGTACGATGAAAAATACGTTGTTTGTCAGACACAAGTAAAAATAGTAGAACCGTTGGAACAGTATAACAATCTGATATCTCTCTTTTTTCACGTATAAATACGAGCACGAGAATATCGAGATAGCAGAAAACACGGAATAGCAATTAACCACTATCCTTTCGGATACATGTTTGCAACAAACAAACGCTGGCACATCATATTTTCGTTGCTATTCAATTTCTTTTTTTGCTTTTACTAATAATTAATATAAAACATGTTTGTGCGGAAAAAGAAAAAAATGAAATCTACTCGGATAAATTCGAGAGATTATTAATAAGTGCATCGGTAAACACACAGTCGCTGCAAATATCTTTTCGTAGCCCCCTCTCATGTAAAATACTGTAATTATTTAAAATAATAATGGCATATTCGTGACAATTTTATTTATTATTTGCTTATAAATCAAAATCTTTATTCTGAAGATAATGATTATTAATATCTTGAAAAATATCGTGAGAATTTACACAAGAGAGATATGTAGTTACTTTAACATTTTTCTTTCATTGCTATTAATACACTCGTCTCATAAATCAATAGCAAAGAATGAATCCTTTATTGATAGATATATTTAATGAATAAAATAACAGAAAAAAATAATATATACACATTTTTATTTAACAAGAAGAAGATTACGATATTTCTTTAGTGATTATTCGAGCGAGTCTAAAACTTGGAAAAAAATTACGTGTTACAGTACAAGTTTTTGAGCAAACTCGTTGAAAACCAACGATCGAAGTCGAACTTTCCTATCAAAGTTCTACGTCAACTATAAACTTTTCGTTGTTCCCGATCGCGTATTTGCGATGCATTCGAGCATACAGGTGCATACATGGATGCGTATCATCAATAGAGAGCATAAACTTTGCTTGGGAACAATGATAGAAACGGTAGATTGCATCGTGCTCGTTGGCCCGATAGTTCCAGCATTGATACCTTAAAGTTCACATAATCAAAATGCCTGTATTCCATCAGTGAAATCTATGCTTTACGTTTCATCTATTATAAAATAAAAAACGACGTAATAATAATTCAAAGCTCTCTAACTTCTGTAATCTTGGATATAAAATATAAATACGTAAATAATTTCTCATAATAACAAAGTTTGAATTGCATTTATTAAAATATGTTATTGAATGTAACACGATCTCTCTTTATATATATAGAAAAATATACGCTAAATATAATTAATTTACTTTGACCTAATTTAATCAACATTGTATAAAACTATTACAGGATATAAGTGTGAGATTATTGATCGCATCTCAAAGAATAAAGACTGCTGTTTCCTCGATTTAGACTAAAGATAAAAATGCAGTTACAAAAATCATTACTCGTCAATAATTAGACAAATAATATCTCTTCGCGAAAAAAGTATCGATATGTATCAATATTTACGAAACCGTGTTTGCATCGTATAACGTCGACATAAATAACATATAATAATTTTAGCTTGTATCGCGTCGATTATAGAATCGACGTGGCAACGTGCGCTCCAAGCACGTTATTTTCAGAAAATGAAACTTGTTCGGGATAATATCGTTAAAAACAGAATTCCCGAGCCATACTTTCGATGTGTGGCGCGTTAAGGGAAGCGCTGTATAACTTCTCCGAGAGCATTTGGCGACCTCGCGGTGACCGTACTAACTCGTGATTGATATAATCCCACAATGAATATCTAACATCCAGTGTATAGCCGTTGGTTAATGCAAACCGACGACGTGGATCCGCGCTACGCGGAAACATTGTTGTATTTATTACAATTTATGCGAGTCCTAACGCGGGCAGGTCACGAAGGGACACATTCGTGCCGTGAAATATGGAATCCTGAGATAGAAAGGGCGGGATTAACGGGACGCGAGAGATTCGGTATTTTTTTGCGTCAGAAAATATTTTTCTCGTCGTTTTCAATCATATGCGCGTCGAGATGAATCTGGATGTGCGGCGACGGACAAAAAATCCTTTAATCCTTTTCCGTAAAGTCAACACCAGGCGCGAAATTCTCGTTTTTCGATTTCAATCCATTCTTTTCTACATCGCCCTCCCGATTAAATCAGATTTTACATCCTCCATCACGCATTGATCAATCGAAGCACAGCAACTTGCCTTGTAAGTTGTCGGATATATTAAACCTGATAACACACGGTGACCATTGAACCGCTGTTGAAAAAAAAAAAAAAAACTCTATTTAAGTCGACGCTGTCGATGTAGCATCCCGTGCAAATATCAGTGATATATATTCGTGTATGCACTGACAAACATCGCGACGATGCCTGTTTAGTCTCTATTGCGCGAAGAGTCAACGCGGATCGATAGAGATCGGCAGAGATCAACAGAGTTCAATGTCAGAGAGATAAAACTTTCCTTATCTACAGACTCGAGGGTCGTTTTATACATGAAAAGACGCTTTATTAAAATATATATTTTGTTCTTAGCATTATATTTATACATATATATCGTTTCTTTTTTTTTTGTATTTATCATTTTTGTTATATTTTTACATTTTAAGCCGTATATATATTTTACACGTGGTTTTTTAAGTTACACGTATTAAAAAATTACGATATAGTATACGTGTTTTTTATTTACAAGTAAATGAAGAAAATATAATCTAGATATTGCCTATAATATATTATAATTGTTCGTATAAAATATATTATCATACAAATTATACATATAAATTATGAATTAATTACTTCGATTTGGTATCGCGTACATAATGTATCAGAATTATCAAATGTGGCGTTTAAGCTATAAACTCAATATAATAAAATTAGTGTTGACTTTTAACTAACAACAGTTTCATCAAAAGCCATTATATATTTGACGCAAAGTTTCCAGTTAATAAAAATAAATAGTTCAGCAATTAAATTTTCGTTTTAACGTAAAATTATATCAAAATTAATTGAAAGACGAAGTTCCGTTATATATCTCGAGGCGCTTAAAACGTCAAAACTTTTAGATAGCGTTAAACAGCCCTTAGTAACCGCGCTGATGCGTCATAGAAACAACATCCTGTTTAGTGTTCGTTGTCAAACTATCTAAACTCTAGACGCTTACCATTTTACTCCGTATCTCTCTCTTTCTTGTTTTGACTGTTTCTTTCTCTCTTCGTTTGATTGTGATATCACATATTATACAACTTTCTTCTTAAAAATATCCAGATAGAATTTAAATCTTGAATTAATATCTTGGATGATGCTTAAAGAGTATATTTTCAATTCTATAAAGTATACATATTCTAATCATCGTGTCGTGCTTAAAATATTGCAAGCAACTTTTTAAATTTCAAATATTATATTCGACATTCAAAAGATAAGAAAAGAGCACTTACGTGTAAGCGATTTGAATTGTCATCGCGTTCTTCATTATCGCCGTATATAGTTTCGTTTATTTTCTTCTCTAGCGTTATTCACGATAACTTTCACAAAAACTGTATGATATAATTCATTTCTACGAAATAGATATTTATTATCTTATTTTGTATGACAAATATCTACATAGAAAAGCATTAAAAGAGAGAAACGGTAAAATTTCTTTGCGGTTATTAAGCGATAATCAATATTTAATATTTTTGGATCATAAAGATATTTAAAAAACACGTGCACGCGAATATAAGCGTGTATATTCTGTGCTAGACGTTTTCACCAAATGATTTAATCAAAATGAAAATGTTTTATATATGTGAAAAAAAACAAGTGATTCATATAAATCTAGTGCTGCGGAAAAAAGTAGAGATCGTTCCGCTACTTCCGCTTCTCGATAGTGTCAAGCTAAGCGACATCCAAGATAAACGTTGGAAATTTCTCTGGAACCGTTTACGAAGTTTAAAATAAAAAATTCCACGCGCGATACTTAAATTTTTCCAAGTATCCGAAAAAAATGTCAATTCGATGTTATTCAAGCTGTACATATAAAATTTTCTACATAAAGTTTTGTAAATTATTAGAGATAACGACAAAATTTTTATTCAATATATTAAGATTTACTGAAGTGTTTCTTATATATAATATACATATGAAACACTGCTATTATATTACTCCCTAAGAAGACTAAGAAAAGTCTTCATTTTTTTAAATGGAATCATACGATTTTTTATACAATATATCAATTGCCCTAGTAATCCTGCATATAAAAATATCAAAATTAAATTAATTACGAAAAATCAATAGTTTACGAGGTATTATATAACTTATTCTGATTCTAGGGATCCAGTAGCGATGCCCCATATGTCATAAAGGTCATAACAGGTCTTAATAAATCTTAAGACACCAAGAAAAAGGATTTTTATGTTACCTTAAATATGATTTCCAAGATAAACTTATAACGCTTTATGTGAACTTTGTATTATACTTTGTGTTATATCTAAAATAATCTGAAGTAAATTTAAGCTTCTTTAAATCTGTTAACTTACTAAATGATAGTTTTAATGATGAGTAATCAAGCAACATAATTGTTTTCATCATTTGGATCCCTGATTTTACATGCAAATATAATATAACCAAACAGCAAACTGTACATGTTTTATGATATGATAAGTACAGATTAGAACGGTTATATAAAAAATTTGTAAATAAAAATTATTTGCTGGGATACTCAGCATTATTCAACTAAAATCTACTGAACGATATTGAATTATATGAATCGCTAGTAGCTATGTTAATTAATAGTAAGTACTGATTTAGCACTTTCAATTACTAGTATATAGAAATATCTATTAAAGTAGATAGAAACGGAAGCAAAAAGTTGTTTTTTTAATAAGATTTTAATAAATAAGTTGTCTATCTTAATTAATCTAACGAGATGGCAGTATAGAGGGTGATTCTTAATTCGTGGTACAACTGGCAAAAGACTGATTCTTTATGAGAATATAAATCGAAATTGAATTGAAATTTTTAAATTTTATTTCGCCTGCTTTATAATCTTCATATTATTTTAAATTTCATTTTTTAAATTAAAAAAAATTTTTTTTAGGAAATTTTCAAGAGAAAATATCGTGTTTCATTTTAATTTACATACATCCTATATTAAAGTGCGCACTGTACATTGTAAAAAGAAGAGTAAATAGTGGTCTGTATCGAGATTTGCTCAACGGCGTCTTAGTCAAGCACACGTACTCAACTAATATTTGAAGTCTGTTTTATTAAAACGAAGCGCCATATAAAAAAATTTCATTCTGCAATTTCGACTTATTTTTTCAAGAAGAATCAGCCTCTTGTCGGTTGTACCACGAATTACGGACTACCCTATATATGTATATATGTATCAAAGTGTATTCTAACATATGAATTATACAAAATTATGTTTAAGTATGGCTGAAAAACAGCTATCTTTGTTATTGTTTCGTAAAAATGCTGTATAAGTAAGAGACTGTATAGTAAAAGAAGTAATATATTTGTCAAAAACGATTTTTCGTTAAATATCCTATCCTTTAAAACTCTAATCTGGACGTACAGTCAGGGACAAAATCATTTGAGGGTGACTGTCGTATAAATATAATACAATTAGCTGGTGTTGAAGCGTGATTATCGCAAACTCTTAATATCAGAAACAGTGATTGCTGTATCTTACTATTTCAAAAAAAAGCGATAATTAACAATTATATCAATATCTATAATGTCACAACAAATATGTAATATTACATAAAGCATTAACTCGAAACTTATATAACTGATACATTATATTTATAGATATAATCATGAACGGTACGCAAATCATTCAAAAATACTTTTATAAAAACAAACGTTTAAATTTTGCTAAAAAATATATTAATATATTTCTTTTGTTTTAATAAAAAACTAGTGTGGAATAAAAGAAAATAATAATAGAAAAAGTGAAGAAATAATAGAAAAAGTGAGGTGTTAGAAAAAGAAAATAATTCTAACTATTAATAGAAAAAAAGAAATAAAAAGTTTAAAGAAAATAAAAATTAAAGCACGATGTCAAGGCTGAATTATGATACGAAAATACTTTATTTCAATTTACAATTTGATGAATGAAATCAGTAATATGCTTTGAAGGATATGTATTGATATTATAAATAAAAATTTAGAAGAAATCGAAGGAAATATGTGTATATCGCCTCTAATGATTCCAAAAAAAAAAATAATCAATCTCGATAATACAAACAAATCATATTACTTCAATAATTTTCACGCTATTATAATTTTTATTAAAAAATGAAGAGAAGGATGTGAACGCGGCACACACAACCATTATCGGGCTCTCCAGAACTTAAATTACAGTACGAAGGACCAAGGTACTTTGTAAGGAACAAGAGCGATGCGGCGCATATGTTTCGACATATGGGGAGCAAGGAAACCTATAAAATTTTCCCAAGAGTCGTAAATGAGTCGTAAAGGTCTTGGAGTGGTGAACGCAGATTCTTGACTTGAATACGATGAAAAATCTCGTAGCTCTTAAATAATGAAACTAATTACGACAAAAAGAAGTATGTGTAATATATATGTTTGTGTATATGCGTTCAAATTTTTCTTTTGAAAAATATGGAAAAAGCTATCTTATATTTGATTAATATACGTCGCAGGAAATAGTTGATATCGGAAACCAGACGAGTCACAGTCTCTTGGTGATAAAATGTACACTTTGGAAGGATGTCTATCGAATGGATCCGTCTAACTGACATTCGTTTCGGTACTAAATCACTATTTTTTATCACCAAGAAAAATTTCGACAAACCGCTTTTACAGATCATCTCTCTTTTTCCCTCAGCCGGGGGTAAGCGTCTCTTTATCTCCCACGTATCGTGGGGTCCGAACACATGTGTATGAAAATGGACCGATATGCATAGGATAGGATTTGTGAACGCAAGCGAGTGGGGAGCGGCGAGAGCATAAAAGCAGGGACGTAGAAAAGCGCGGACGCTTTTGTCGTGTTCGCCCGTGGCCGCCGATCGTGTCACCACTGATTGTGCGAGAAAGTAGTGCTAAAAGCAATAGTTTGCGATACTCGGGCAAAGGAAGCCATGGGGCTCGCGAGGACGGCCGTCTTCGCCGGCTGCCTCCTCTTCCTGGCGGTCGACGCCTTAGGCAGTGAGTAAAGCACCATCATCGCTTTCATCCCTTTCTGCAAAGTACTCTGTGTTTTAATTTATCTTCTAAGGAAGATGTGTAAACGGCCGTTGCAAACCGTTCGCTCTTTTCTCTATTCTTAGATAATTACAAAAGTATGAAAATTACGGGATCAAAGCAGTCCGATTCATTTATCTGAACGGAAAATTTGCCTAGAATAGATCTCTAGAGAGCTAGATAAATATATCGAAGAAAATCCTTATATATATATACATATTATAATACACAGGAAGATTTTTAGATTTTACTAACAAAAAAATGCAAAGTCCTTAGTACTAGTATTGGAACTTTCATACTTCTATATACCGATACGAAAGAGAAATAAGAATAATTAAATGTCGTTCCAAATCAAGAAAAAGAAAGCATTTGTTTCTTACAAAGCGCTTCCGAAGCCTTGATTTTCAAGATAATTAATTTGTACTTATTAAAGATAAAAATTTAAAAATTTATCTTCTAAGGAAGATGTAAACGGCCGTTGCAAACCGTTCGCTCTTTTCTCTATTCTTAGATAATTACAAAAGTATGAAAATTACGGGATCAAAGCAGTCCCATTCATTTATCTGAACGGAAAATTTGCCTAGAATAGATCTCTAGAGAGCTAGATAAATATATCGAAGAAAATCCTTATATATATATACATATTATAATACACAGGAAGATTTTTAGATTTTACTAACAAAAAAATGCAAAGTCCTTAGTACTAGTATTGGAACTTTCATACTTCTATATACCGATACGAAAGAGAAATAAGAATAATTAAATGTCGTTCCAAATCAAGAAAAAGAAAGCATTTGTTTCTTACAAAGCGCTTCCGAAGCCTTGATTTTCAAGATAATTAATTTGTACTTATTAAAGATAAAAATTTAAAAAACTATTACGGAACACTTGATGCAACATTTTAAAAAAATGCACGATTATTTTAATGAAAAATAGTACCGCAAGCTTTTATTTTACTCTAATATTAATTTTTTCTCATGTGTAGAATATTGTCGGCACATTATTTTTACAATTATTATTTTAGCTATAGTTTATGTTATCATAACGTAATTGTAGTTGAATTTTTAATATTATTAAGAAAACTGATAAAAAGTTGCATTTACGATAAATGTGTTCCGATACGCGTATATAAAGATTTAAATCATGTTTATGTAGATCTTTCGAGAAGGATGGCCGGATGGATTTCCATGAGTTTTAATTTTTCTATCAAGTTAAAGATTAATACGCGAATTGATAGAAAAGGTCAACGCGCTCAGCGCGGTCAGGTTTGAATATCATAAGGTTATTCGCTGTGTCAAGGATAAAGATTATCTTCGCAAATGGATGTTGAAATTGATGATATTTTCGTGAAAGCGATAGGATCCCGAGAGATTCGCGGAACTTTACCGCGATTATTGCACTTGGCATGATTAGCGTGATAAACTAAAAATATCGAAACGTTTCTTTCTCGCAATACTGGAATTAAGTCGCGGTTTATGAAAAATGATCTTCGACATAGCCGTGTATATCTTAGAGAGATTCGTAATTCTTAATCTCCTTCATAATAACGAGGAAAACTTGTTGATTTCCTTTAAGAATCTTTCGTATCCTTACGTTTCTTTTTTGTCACCTTTGCTCCAGCAGTGATAATTTATTTATCGATATAAGATTTATCTTATATCTTATTGATATAACGTTTCCGTTATATGTGTTATTTTCTCTATTCTTTTACATGTTATTCTAGAATTTAATTAATCAAAGTTGTAACTCTTTTCGTTTACTTATTTTATGTTAAACAAAGTATAAAACTTTTTATTGGCGTACGTTGGCGTTTAATACTTTCTTGTTACTAGAAGAAGTTTAAAGAAAATTGTTTTTTGATTAAATTATGCTGGACTAATGGAAGAAAATGTCGGATATTAAGTAGTTTTTTTATTAACAAAATAGAGTAAAAGAATGTTTAAGATTAAACTGTTTTCTTAACAAACAAACAAAAAAATTATATATATAGATTAAGAGTTATTGATATATACATGTAGAAAATTATTGGATACAGGAAAACATCAGTTTTTGAATTTTTCACAAAACTGCGAATGTATGAAAGAGTGATGAATAACGTTAAAAAATCTAGTTACACTTCTATCAAATTGTAAACATGTAGGCGCGCCTACATGTGATTTGCAAATTTCCAAATCACGTTTGAATAAACAAATGTACGAATCATTGAGTAATTAAAAATACTATTGTGTGGCAGAGAGTTGGCGATAAAAAATTGTTTATTTTGTAATTACAATCGAAAAAGCCGATTTTATGTTTTTGCTCTTAAACGCGATAAGATTAGATCTTAAACGTGAGAAATCCTTTACTGTTATCTACGTTTCTCTGATAACGTACGTACCTTATAATTTTGGTCTTTGTTTTATACAAGTCAACGCTTTGTTTAAATTAATCACGAATAATCGAGTGCATAATTAGCACAGCTTAATACATACGGATTAAAATAACCATTAGAACGTATAACAGTCGCTGTTATGATTTTTTTATAAAATATGTTAGATAGATAGTACGCAAGAATACTAACTCATATTCTCGCATACGTAATATAAAATTACAGGAATCGTTTGGATCCATTTCTTCCATTCTCTCATGCGAGTAAATTATCAACGAGGGGAGCCAAATTTAAAAAATAATAAGATTTATTAACCGATAACATTTGCGAGAGATAAAAGGAAATGTATGAGATTATTCTCCTGAAAAATAGAGCAATTCGTAAAAAACTGTAACTGTAGGTGGAATTCAACGTGGTAAATGCGGAGTTTTCTTGCACGTTCTAAAAGTAACAAATAGTGGTTTGAAGAGTTCGAGTATGGCGTATCGGTGGTCGGAACGAGGTCCGTATCATTGAAACGATTATAGGTCCCCCGTGTTTGACCGGACATTTGGTAAATTGATCTGACGTCCCTACATCCCAGTGAAATAGATCCGATCTGGCCGTTGCGACGTAACAAACGTTCTTTCACCGCCGCGTTTTAAAAGGGAACATATGAAACCATCGTTTCACATCGTTGGCCGCGGTTTATACGAGCAAAATAGAATAGAATACGATTACAATCGTCGCGTTTTCTATTGGCGACACGTTTTTTCCAATTGCCTCGCAGCTGTGACCGTCGTAATACCGCCGGAAAATAGAAACAATACCGAGAGAAAGAGAAAAAGAGAGAAAGAGAGATGGATGGACCTTTTCATATAAATATCTTTCTTTAAGCGTAACATCTCTCGTTATATCGAGTCACTCAATGGCTATTGACGATGCATTAAAAATTCTGCGATAAATAATTACAATGGCGCAGTTGTATGCGAGAAATGGAAGCGCGATTGTCGGGTTAAAAATACGAGCGGACAATACGGGATCATCGAGGAGAAAGATCGACGTTTAAACGCGACGCATGAAATAACGCGAGAAAGATACGGCGTCCCTGAGCATATGAAATATGAAAGTGTATGCTTTGTCGTACGCGCGCGCTGTGAATTTGCATAATGCACGCGTTTAAGTAATACAACGAGAGCAAAGCACCCCTAATCGCGCGTCGCGCACGTCAAGGGGACGAGCAACGCGATAAATTACAGTTGCAATTGCGTTAGATTACAGCAAAATCCCGGCGAGATTCTCTAAACGTACTGTAGTTTTCATGATGCATCCATCTGTTGATGTTACATTATTCAGTTGACGAGGTAACGTCTAAAGAGAGTCGCAATTACATATTTAATCCACAAATTATATTCTAAGTATTCTACTTATATTCCTCTCTGTGTAAATTTAAGTTGATTCTCTCTCTTAACGAAAAATTGAAATATAAATATTTTTTTAAATTTTCGACATTAAATATTCTACGCCAAATTAAAAAAAATTTTAGTAAAACTTGGCTGAAATAAAGTCCATTTGATTGTGAGTTTAAACGAAAAATATAAGATTTTGTTTTTTACCTGTATCTATAAATATAAATATTGCTTTCTATAGATATCTCGATTGTCGCTAAGGAAAACTCGTTTACAAATTGATCAAAGGTTTCGCAGATAACAGTCTTTATACAGAAGGCGGAAAATAGAAAGCAATCTTATGAAATAAAAGTTCTAATACAAGTTTAAAGGAATATCTTCGTCGTTCATGCGTTCCGTGAAGTCAAACAGATGAAATTCCGGCTATGGTGACCAGGTAATAACAAAGAGAATTCGCTGAAGGAATATTTCAACGAACTCGCAGATTGCCGTTAAAGTGAGGACAATCAAGAGCAGAGAAATTGATCGCCGGGGTTCGCGGTATCATTGCACAGAAACAATGTATACCTTCATCGGATAGATTCGCCCTTCTTTTGGTCTATTCTCGAGACCAACACTCCCACTCTTCCCCTCCCTCCCCCCTTCTCTTTTCACACGCGTTGTTCTTTATCTCTTTGTTATCCCTTTGTCCCCATTGAAGGAACGCTTCCCCCTTCTCTTGTATCTCATCTAGCTCTCTTTCTCTTCATTTATTCGGTCACTCTGTCATTCCACCCCTCTGTTTATTTTCTTTTACATCGCCTAAATAAAGCACAGCCTGCATATTCTTATTCGTCGTATCTTATATTATTTTTCTAGAAAAAAATATATCATTTGTTCTATTCATTTGCGTAAAAAAAATTATATTATGCCCTGTTTGAAACAACGGCAATGGAAGATTTCTAGCTAGGAATATCTCTCTATATTCACATAGTAACCACGTGTAAATTGGAAAGATTAGATTTAACTGTTTCCATTATACTAATCGCTTCGACGGAAAACATTATCATATATCTCCTAAATACACACACATACATACATGCGTGCACATTTATAAGTCGCTTCAATTTTGCATTTCAATTTTTGTTTTCTATTGTTTGCATCTTCTCTTGTCCGCCTTTTCTGAGAAAAGATAATCTTTATCAAGTGTGCCGAGATGCAATTAATTACTTTGTCGTCGAGTAAATAATTATGCAACTGATACATAAGTGCAAAGTACAAATTTTGATATTCGCTTGTTTTTTGTTCCAATAATTGTATTGACGTAATGCTGAATAGTCGACTCGCATTCTGCCGTTAACGAGATTTATATTTATGAATTTATTTTTTCCTCAGTAAATAGCGCTTATGTGTTTAACGATACGTTAGAAATGCGCAAGGAAAAAATCGAATAGATTTGATTTTGTTAACTTGCCTAATAGAAAAAAAGAAATATGTCGAAAAGTAAAACTCTACAATTTAAAAGCAACAAATTTAACAACGAATAAAACGATCATATATTGGCGTTCAATATTAGTTTAAAAAGATGAATTTATTTATATACAGAAAAACAAAATTCGATATATATTTTTAATTAAATTAGAATTTATTTATTTTTTTTTTATATTGAGATTTTTATTATATATGCGAAATAGATATATATTTTATATAGTAAAATTGATATTGATGTTTTCGTGGTGTATATATAGTTGCAGTTTGTGAACTTTAAACTTCCGTTGTAACTTGATGATATTTGTTATTTTTTTATAATATTGACCCAATATCCGGTCTTTTATCTTAAAAGTAAACTAATACAAAAACTAGATTACTAATAAAATGTTAATCGACTTTTAATATATAATATAAACCATCTTATTTAAAACGTAATCAAAATTTTCTAAAAAAATAAAAAAAGCTTTCTATACATGCTGAATCAATAATTATATTTATCTACAGTCATGTCTTTCATCGTGTTTACTCAGCGTGTTTACTCTCGTCTATGAATTTTGCTATCAATGCTATTTTTTTGAATGTCAGCAAGATAAAGTGAAATGAGAGATAAGAACTTACGCTAAACGTACAAATACCAATATCAAATTTTTTAAGAATATTCTTTATGTAATGTATAATTAATTTCATATATGTTAGCAATATGTAATGTAATTAATTTAATATATAATTGGAATATTTTATTTAAAATTTATACATAATGCAATATGTGTATAATGTAATTAATTTAATATAATTGGAATATTGCGTGTAAAATTTATAAAATTAGCGTTTGAAGAATATTTAATGTCAAATGTATATATAAAAGTCAAGCGCAACGTAATGAGAGCAACGTAATAAATAACCTTTGTACGATTTAAAACGCATACAAATTTAAAAAATTTGGTTTGGACTAAAAAGAGTATATGGCACAAATATCAAATTATTGCAAACACTGCAATTGATTAGTACGTTCCCTTTTATAGCCCGAAAAGTCACTGCGATTTTATTCGAATCAATTTAAATGTTAAAGGGTGAAACTATTGTGGTATAAACCATTATAAATCGCATTCGGGGCTTGCGCGGGTTCCGACACACTCTATCGAACAGAAATGGAAGTTCCATGGTCCAGGGTCAAGAAAGTCATGATTAACGGCACGTTATCAGTGCTCGACCCTAGCATCGAGTTCACTCCGATGCACAAATATATTTTTTTCTTGAAACAATCTGCGTCAAGCATAATAAATTATAACCACTTGTCTGTCTCCCCGCTCGAATCCGTATTTCGATGAAATCTGAAAATTAAAGTAATGTTATATATGAAAAATATTTTATTCATTTCTTTCTCAACAAAGATTTGTGAACGCACTTGCCCCGAATATTTTTCGTATATACTCTGTCTTTGTCATTTGCTTTATTACACATTTCGGATTATACATATGTGAAGAGAAGGAAAAAATAATTCATAACATTTCCTGTCTTTGTTTTTTTTTTTTTTTATTATTTGCTGTTAATTTAATAATTAATACAATTAATATTAGAAATATATACATCTTTATAGCTAAATATTGACATATGATTATTTTCTTGTTATAGATAAATGTACAGTCGGCTGCCATGGATGTAAGTATATTTATAAATCATACTATAAAAAATGTGTCTCTAATTTGTCGTAATTATTTTGAAAAATTTTTATTGAAAATAAGAAATTAGTATCCTTTTACATTTAGTGTCATTTATGATTTCATTGTAGATTTAATTTTATGTTTTCTCTTACAATCTTTTCCAGTACAAGGAGGTAAAGCATATCAGGAAGGACACACATATATATATGATTTAGAAGGAACGTCCGTAACGTCGGTCCCCGATTCTCAGGGTGACGCTACCTTAAAACTGAAAGGTACCGTTGAATTGTCAGTAAAACCTGACTGCATTCGGCAAATCCGATTGAAGGGCGTACAAATCAATGGAGCCGTAAGTGTTCTACATTTGATTTCTGTATCGCGCATTTCCAAATAAAAGAAAAAGATTAATAAATATATGAGAGAGGAAAGTAGAAATATAGGAAATAGGGCAGAATATGAGACTCGAATATGTAATTTCGACTTTTAATTCAACCTTCTGAATAAACTATGTTTGTATATTAAAAACTTTTAATTGTGGAACTGTTTTTGCACGCGCGTGTAATTAAAATTGATGTACAATAGTTTATGTTTATATCAATGGAAATGCAGTGAATAAAGTTTCTTGTTATCTGTAGACATTTCATATCATAGACTAATTTTCATATAATAAATACTTCATATTTTTAATTTCCTTTTTATTTAAATTCTGTGAAAAGTATTATCTTCTGTGCTATAAATGCGTACGGTAGATAACATTGGTTTACAGAAATACTAGAGGTATAAATATGTAAAAATATAAACACCATTTATTTTCTAGCCAATATCACTGCCAGATGTTGAAAAGCACGCGCTACAATTCAACTATCACGATGGCCACATCGACACGCAGGTTTGTGCCGAGGCTGGTGACTCGCAGGCATCTCTCAACATCAAGAGAGCTGTCACCTCTCTCTTCCAGTCGGCCGTCATTCAAGATTCTGGCTCTACAACTCATCACGAGGTATACAAGTCAACTGTCTTAATTCGTCTTTTTTTAATTTTTCAGTAGAGAGAACTACCTCGATATAATGCATTCTTGCTGTTTGTCAAACTTTCAGTTCGATGTGTTTGGCGGCTGTCCGACTGACTTCACCTTCCACAAAGACGGCGAGTCGTTGGTCATTCAGAAGGAGAGAAACCTGGTCCGTTGCTCTCATCGCGAGAACATCAGGGAAGGACCTGTGTCCGCGATCTACGATTCAAAATCCGACATTCAATCGGTCCCGTTGCTATCATCGCACCAGAAGATCGAGCAACGCTTCAAACGCGGTATCCTGAACAAGGCGACCTCGGTCGAGACCTACAAACTCAAGCCATGGAGTAACGGTGACATCAATGCCAAGACGGTCGTGCAAACCACGCTTACCCTCAAGGACGAAAAGGGCGATAGTCCGAACGCTCCCGTTACCCAGCCGAAATCTCTCATTTTTGAAGCGCCGCATCCCGTCATCAAGTCGTCCGCCGACGCTATTGCCACAGCCCTGAAGATGGCAAGTTCCGAGGAACATGACGGTGTGAAACAGGACGCGGCGGAGAAATTCGCCGAGCTCGTTCGGGTCCTCCGTCTTAGTAACAAGAATGACATTCTCGCCGTTTATCAGAAGGTGAAGGCCGGCGCCGGTTTTGACAAAGTCCTGGACAAGAAGATTTTACTGGATGCCCTCTTCCGTACCGGAAGCGGTGAGGCTGCCGAGATGGTCACCGATCTGTTGAAGAATCACGAGCTCACCGGCGTTCAGGCTCTCGTCTTTTACGCGAGTCTCGCTCTCATCAATCATGTAAATTTACCATCAGTGACCGTCGTCACGTCTTTACTCGATCAGCCGGACCTACCGCGTCTCGGTTACCTCGGAATCGGTCAAGTGATCGGCAAGTATTGTCAGGAGCACGCCTGCGATAACGTAGCCGAAATTAAACAAGCTATCCAGAAGATTCGCGAGAAGGTCGGCAACGGAAAGGCAAAGACCAGGGAACAGGAGAATCTCATAGTCTCGGCCCTGAAGGCGCTGGGTAATGTCCAGTATCTCGATGACGCTAGTATGCAGAAACTGGCTAGCATCGCCGAGGACAAGAACGTTCGCAATCGCGTCAGGGTAGCCGCGATCGAGGCTTTGCCAGCACGCTGTTCTATGAAGTGGAAAAACATTCTTTTGAAGGTTCTGGCTGATCGCGAAGAGGACAGCGAGATCAGAATAAAAACTTACCTTTCGCTAGTCGCCTGTGTTTGCCCACATGTTGCCAACAGTATCAAGGAAACGTTAGATAAAGAAACAGTCTATCAAGTCGGATCTTTCATTCAGAGTCACTTGCGGAATCTGCGAGCCTCCGCCGATCCAAGCAAAGCCGAAGCGAAGAGACAACTCGGTCTAATTAAGCCGCGAACCAAATTCCCGGAAGACTTCCGCAAGTTCTCCTTCAACAATGAACTATCGTACAATGTCGGCGGTCTCGGAGTTGGCTCTTCCGTGGAGAGTAACGTCATCTACAGCCAGGACAGCTTTGTACCGCGCTCGTTGAATCTAAATCTGACCACTGAGATATTCGGCAGATCTTTCAATTTCTTGGAGCTCAATACGCGTATCGAGAACCTTGATAGATTGGTCGAGCATTACTTCGGGCCTAAAGGTCGTTTGACGCAGGACGAGGTAGAGGACTTGGTGGATAAGGGAACGGATAAGGTCGAGAATATTGCACAGTATATTAAGAAGAAAGTCAACAAGTTGCGCTCTAAGCGTGAGGTCAAGCAGGGAGAACTCGACAAATTTGCCAAAAGTGTCAAATTAAGAAACAACGAGGTGGATCAGCAGCTTGACCTAGATCTATCAGTCAAACTATTCGGTGTTGAATTGGCATATCTAACTTACAATGGAAATCCCGCGCAGTTATCGCCGGAGAATATCATTGATAAGATATTCGATGACGTTGAGGTAGGATTCGACAAGGTGAAGAAATTTGATTACAACTTGCAGAATCGCATGCAGTTCCTGGACGCGGAGCTCATCTATCCGACAAATCTTGGTACGGCGCTTTCTGTGGGCGTGATCGGCACCAGCGTAGTCCATTTGAAGGCATACGGCAGATTAGACATCCCGGCAATGATAAAGAACCCGCAGAAAACCGACGTGTTCATCGGTTTTGAACCTGGAGCTTCCATTCGGATCGCTGGTAGCATGGTCGTTAAAGGATTTGATGTAGAGTCCGGCATGAAGCTTGTCACTACATTGCATTCCGATACGGCGGCTGATTTGACAGTGAAGATATTAGACGGCAAGGGTATTGACATAAAAATCGGCGCGCCGAAAAGAAAGGAGGTGCCCATAAGCGTGAGCAGCGAGATCCTGCTGAGCACCGGATCGAAAGGCGATACATACAAGGCTCCCAAGTTCGGCAAGGGCAAGGTATACAAGGATTGCTTCGAACAATTCTCCACTGCTGTGGGCATAACAGTTTGCGGACATCTGGAATTCCCGTATGATGGCATCGAGTCGGTGAACAAGAGAGCCTTTTTCCCCCTAAACGGACCGTTCAAATATAGCATTAGCAATGAGAACAACGATCTAACAAGCATCCATCTCAAGATCTATCACGACAAGACACCAAAGTCTCGATTATTCGAGATTTTGTTAGACACACCTAACAGCAAAACTAACAGACGCATATCTCTGACCGGCGAAGTCGTCCTCGAGCCTAACAAAGTCGCCAAATTATCATTCAATTCTCCTATAAAGAAGGCCTCCGTTGAAACGGTATTGAAATCCAATCCTCAGGAACACACATTCACAATCACTGTGCAAAACGATAACCATGAGTACTTTGCGCGCGCCGGCCTCTTGGCTGACGGTACCAAATACAAGCCCGTATTGGAGTACAAAGTGCCGGAGCATATCGAAAAACTAGCAGGCACCAAGTTCGGAACGAAAACGTCAACAAGCCGTCAACAATACAATGTGCAGGGTAGTGTGGAGCTGATCGATGAAAATGACGCGAAGAAATACGTGTTCAACAAGGTAGCCCTGGTCGCGGACGGCGAGAGCCTCGTCGGTCTCGACGGATATGTTCAATCCGGCAAAAACGCCATCGCCCTGGATATAAAGACAAGTTATAGCGACGAGTCAGTCGCCCTGAAATTGCACGGGAAAAAGCTGGGAGAACGTCATTATTCGTTCGGCCTATCAGCATTGCCATCTAGAGATCCCAATATAGCTTTTGATATCAACTGGGAATTGCGTAAAGGTGACTACGATTTCGAGAATAATCTGGTCTTCGTCCACGGCCCGGATCCGAAATCCGAGATCAATCGTTTCACTCTCAAGCAGTACATTGTTACCAATTTGAACCAGGGAAGCGCGAATTTTGTCCTGGGCGGATCTAGCAAAATCTCATATCCCGCTGCGAAACTGAAACTGTATCTCGAAGGTAAACTCACATCTGTTTCCATCGATGGCGACATCGAAATCACGTATGACAAGTTTAAATTTGGCTCGGAGCTATCCGCCAAGCGAAACACAGATAAGCCGGGCGATTATGAGATCGAATTCGAGGCCGAACTGCTACAAAACAGCATCAAACTGGAATCGAAACGTACGATCGTCAATCCGCACAAGAGCAAGTATCAGAACAAGATCGAGCTAACGCCGGGTGGCAAGTACGAGGCCGAGGCGCTGGTGACATTTGATCAGGACAACAATCATGTAAACGTAGAGGTGGACGGCGATCTGGATCTGAACGGCAAGAAGGTAAAGGCATTCGGCAGTCTAAACACTGAGCGTCCCGGTAACGTCCAGTCTCAAGCATACGTCACCGTCAACGATGTCAAGTACGTCGACTTCGTGCTTAAGCTGCTGCGACAGGGCACGTATCCGCAGGGTAATTTGTCCCTGAACATAAAAAACTATCTAAATGTCGCGGGACAGATTACGGTACAGAATGACAAGGGTAAGGCACAGCTCAATATCGATCTGCCAAAGATCAATCGAAAGATTAAAGGAACTAGCGAATTCGTGATAAGCGGCACGCAGCACAACGCCGACATCGAGATTCTGCTCGACGCGGAAAAGGACCCGAGCAAGCGTATCAAACTGTCCACTGTGAACGACGTAAAGAAGAATGCCGTCGACTCGAAGAACGTGATCGAAGTACTGAATCACAAGCTCGAGGTGAATGGCAAGGGCAAGCTGGACGGCACGTTCAACGAGGGCGAGCTGATCATCGACGCGGACATCACTTTGCCGAACGGTCATTACATGGTTTACAAAGCTAAACGCACGTCTACCAAGAAGAACGACAAGCACAACATCCACGTGACCGCCGAGCTAGAGGTCCATGAGACTAAGGGCGGCAAATCGCAAAAATATATGTACATCATCGACGCAACCGATATCGACTACAAGACGTCCACATTCCAGTTGAACGAGCAAGTGACGGCCACCGACTTCGACGGCAACAAAAAACAGTTCGATGCCAATATAAAGAACCTTGCCGATGTCGATGGTTATAAGAGATTGTACGAGATCATTCTGGCTACGTCAGCAACACATTCGGATAATGCGATGGTGCCGAGGCCGTTTAATCTACAATACAAGACTGGCGTGCGCGATAACGGTGAAGTGATATACCAAGTCGCTTCCTCTTTGAGCAAGGACATTCAGGCGAAGGTAAGCAAAGTAACTCGTTAAATATCTTGAGATTACGTAACACGTAAGACGCATATCTATAAAGTAGCAATGCGTAAATTTATCATTTGCAGAGTTCTGGAAACTACGTTCCCGGCAACAACGTTGACAAGCCTTGTACGCTCAACGGCAATCTGGAGCTGGTATTGCCATTCGAAGGTCTGTACTATGTCAATCTCGATTTAAAGAACAGCTTGCTGAGTCAATCCGAAGAAGAAGGCGGTAAGCTCGAATTGGAAGGATCATCGACGCTCACTTACAACAAGGATAAATCGGTCAAGGTCGCTGGCGCTCTCAAGACGTCCGGGATCAATGACGGCGAGCATCCTTACGAGAGCGATCTTAAGGTCGATCTGACGGTTCTCCAGATACCGCCTTTCACCTACCAAGAGTACTTCAAGTATGTGCCTAACAACGACAAAGTGACAATCACCACTAATACGATTGTCAAGTACGGTCAAAAAGAATTGACCCTCGCGATCGATTCCCTCACGTACGATCGCGATCTCACGCATGTCGATATAAAGGCCAAGGCTACCACCCCGTACGAGAAGCTGCGTCAGATCGATCTTGAACTCAAGCACGAGGTAAAGTTTATAACATTATTAATTTTTCTTTTGTAAAAGCACATTGTCTTTCGCACGTTTCGCTGATTTCGATTTGTTGAGCGAATTCTTTACATTAACCTAGCTAGATATCACCGTTGATACCCCGTTACGTCATTTACGATAATTTATTTCTTTACTACGACAGCATGCGGTTTAGAAAAGATAAAGTTTACAGTGATCAACGAGATTGCTGCGAGGGTGGCACTATCTATTCATTATATGCGCATCTAATACCTTTTTTATTTATTTTTGAAGAGAGAAAAGGACGGACACGTAAGGAAGACCGATGTGGTCGTCACTGCCGACAATATAAAGTACACAGCCAAGAGTGAAATTCAAGACGGCAACGTCTCTCCGATTATCCATATAGTTCTCACTTGTCCAAAGGGAAAGACTGAATTACTCTCGAAATTCGAGAAGCTTGGCGACCGAGAATACACGGGTAATTTTAGTCGAATTTAAGCGAAATTCTTTTAAAAACGTACAATATAATACAATAGCAAAAAAGTAATGGAAATTTCAGATAAATGTGTTTTTTAAATTCATAGTGTCTGCAACGTCGATAAAATAAATTTGGATTATGCAGAAAGTTAAAATATTACAAAGTGACATAATTTTCGACATCTTTATTTAAAAAATATTAATATTTTTCCCTTTATTAGAAAAGTAAGAACTTCCTCTTTATTTGTTTCTTTGAATAAACATTCTTATCGAATTCCTCGCGTTTGGTTTTAGGCGAATGGAAAGTCGAGACACCATACGGCTTCGCCGTTGCCGATGCGCACATCAACCTGGAGAGCATCGAGAATTTTGTCATCAACGTTAATCTGGACAGCGACAAACTCAAGCATCGTAAAATTCACGCCGAGATCGCCAACAGTCCCACCGCTAAGACTGGCAGAAAGATAATCATCGTCGTCACCAGCGACGGCAAGAATATCGTCACCGGAAGGTAAATATGTAATAGCTTGTCGCGTAAAACGATGTCCCTAAATATAGTATATCCGAACGTTGATAATGGTTAATGATTATTTGGATGAAGAAGAAATTTATTCGAAGAACAAAAAGGTAAAGTTATACAGGTCGCGTGGAATGTAGGAAGTCTACGATTCGTTTTTCTCGATATTCTCGACTTCCATTAGCGATCTTGTACATTCCATCGCGCTTCTGTCGAGGAGAATCGATATTCCCGACGTAATTCTAAACGATGTTCTCTAACGACGCGCGAGATATGGATACACCTCTTGCGCGTATATAAAAGAAGTAAAAGATCGATCGCCTACGCGGTGACAAAACAAAGAGTAAAGATGTCCTCCTGTAATTAACGAAAGGGCACGAGGTCATTTTCAAAGGAGATCACAGATACGGTAGAATACGTATCTCCTTTCGTCGTTCCACCTCGTTCTGTGTAATTTCACATCGATTCATCCGCTAAAATTAATTCAAGCAGTTTCCGAGAATACCTTTCAACTGTGCACCAGCCCTTTTTATTCGTCTCATCGAGAACACCCCGATCGAATCGCAAAACGTTGAAAGAGGCTAACAGTTGAACGGTTCTGGTCAGAAATCCAGAATGCCATCGATCGTATGGCATAAAAAATATTATAAACATTTCATCACATATCTATAATAAAAATATCGATATATCATTCAATATTAAATATAAAAAAAAGATAGAAATTGCATGCAGCATTTAACGTTCCATGTTTGACATTGCTAGGATACGCATTAGTAATAATAATGACAATTTATTCTGTGTTCTCTGAAATATTCCCTCTAAGAACAAAACTATCATAAGTAAAGAAATTTTGAAAAATATTGTAACAAAAGACATAAGATAATAATACGTAAATAAGAAAGAGAGAAGAGTAAATAGCATATCTGACGTAAGATTACAATTTATTCGTAGCACAAATTACAAGAAACGCGACGAAGGTGGCAAGATCATCGTCGAAGGGAACGGCAACCTCAAGATAGGCGAGAACACGAGGAGCTCGTCCTTCAAGTATACTCGCCAGCAATTGACTCGCGAAAAGGACGGCGAGGTCGGCGTTATAATCGTTTTGAACGCCAAGTTCGATCCGGCGGCTATCGTAGGCGAGCTGAAACTCTCGAATAAGGAAATCCTCGTCTCCAACAGCTACTGCGAGCAGAGCAAGGACTGCGCTCACTTCAAGCTTCAATCGAGCTACGATACTGATAGTAAGTCACATTTTGACCGACAAATCAATTATATATATATATATATATATCTTTTACAAAAAAATAGATATATATACATGATCATCCTTAAAACAATCTTTACCGAACGGAATGGAGTTTAGGTTTTTTGCAAGCAAGTATCTCATTCCTTCGTGTCCTCTTTTCACTTGTTTTTAAATATGCATGTTGCAACATTGACAACATTTTTCTTTTTTTTCCTTTTCTTATGTTTTCTTCGACTGTTTAAAATTGAAAAAGAGATACAGAGAAATTTATAAATAATTAATGAAAAAAAAAAAATAATTTTTTATATATTAACATGCTCAGTTATTCTTAAAAATTATGAAAAAAAATCGATCGTATATTGTTATATAAAAAGCCTTCCGCATATAATAAAAGACGTTAAATACGGCGCACCTGGAAATATACTGCCTCAATGATACGCTCACTTTGCGTGTCGAGTCGGCCCTTTATTAAGACTCGTTTTGTCACAACGGATTCATAAAATAATGAAAAAAGAAACATAACGTTAACGGAAACCGTATAAGGAACCCCCGCGATTTTTACAAACTATATATACCAAATGTTCTCTCAGCAAATCATCCTTATCGCGACGCACATGCTTTCGTCCACGTTGCACGCATGTCCATCCGTCATAAATAATTAGAGAATCTCCCTCCATGGACCTTGTCTCCGTATCATTTTCCCCAACGTATCTCTCTCGCGCGCGCGCGTGTGTGTATGTGTGTGTGTGTGTGTGTGTGTATGTGTGTGTGTTTCGCATGAATGCGCAATACGCCGCGACATGGAATTTTCGCGAGCAGCAGAGAGGATAGAACCTCCCCTTCTACGCGTCTGGCTACCGGATCCTGGTCGATACGATTCTATTCTCGCGTGATCTGCACCCGATTCGTGCCTCGCCTCGGTTATTAATAGATCCTCGGATTTTTGCATCCCTTAACTCGGCCGACGTCGCGTGGCCGCGCATTAACTCGAGAGTGCGCACTTTTTTCCCTTCCTCCTTTCTTTTTTTTTTTTCTCGACGGGAAAGTCGACGAACGCCGGGATCGCGATGTGGGAAGACAGGCGTGACCAACCAGGCCAGGTGTGTGGAGGGTATTACGGCGCGATACAAGGAAAAAATAAGTCGCGTCGGAATGACGTCACGCGCCGCAAGGGCGTGTGCTCTCCCTGCTGACGTATACGCGTCTTAATCCTTTCTAGCGCGGAGATGACGTATAGCGCAATAATGTTTACTTCGTGCTTTTTTTCTCTTTCACTCTCTGTCTCTCTCTCTCTTTTTTCTTACTCTTTTTCTTTCTCCCTAGGGATCAATTTGGAGCAGTTGAAGCCTGTCGAGCCTCGAGAGTTTACGGAAATAAAATTCTCGTGATTAAAGTCGAGAGACTGCTCTCGAGAACAGTCTAAATGGAACGGCGCGTAACGAGTTTCCAATGACAGCGTTAATAGTTATGAATCTTTTATGATTGCTGTCAAATGAATACTCGTCATCCTTTCATGATTTTATGATAATTATCGATTATCGTATCTCTCTCCAAAATTACACTGTCAATTACTGTCCAATTTACCTGATGGCCTCGATTATCTATGGCTTTATCTTGATAATAATTTTATAATTTTGCATTTGCATTACTAATTGTTTTTGCTATTATCCGCTGTAGTTTGATAGATATCGAAAAGATAACATCGAAAATACAAGGCGTGTAAAAGTCGGGTAAATATATATACGTGAAGAGTATTATAGCATAAAAAAAAAAAGAATTATGAAAAATAATTTCATTAGAAATACTATCATTCTCTTGTATTTTCGATCGTTTGTAAGATAATTTTTATAATCCGTATCTTCGTTCGTTTTTACAGAGAAGAACTATCTGAATCATCAAATAACGGTGGAAGTAGACCTAAAGAAATTTAATGTACCGGCTGAATTCGGATTAAAGACGAGTACCGAGATCAAAGATTCTAAGTTTGATCACTCCGCCAACTTGTATTTACACTCGTCCAAGGACAAGTCTCAGTATTCTTACCAAGTCTACATTCATCCCAAGGAAAGCGGTAAGAAAGCTTCTCTCGCTTCTTTATCAATAACTCTTATTAATTAAATTAATAATAACCAAGTATTAAGCGCGATCGTATTTTAATATGTCAAATATAATCGGTAAAACGAAAAATTAAAACTCGCCTGTTATTTTCTTTTGACAGCTGCCATTTTGACTTTGCCCAACCGCGAATTGGCAGTTATCAGTACATTCGACTTGCCGAAGACGAAGCAAACCGGCGCGTTTAAGGTCGATGTGTCCGTTTACTTGGACAGGAAGAACAAACCGTCCGAGAAGACCGGCCTGGTCGCTGCCGGAGACATTAATATCGGAAAGGAGAGTGGATCCGTCAACGGAGAAGTTAAATTCATTTATCCGTCTCAGCCAAAGGTACATCCCTCTGACGTAAAAATGTAGTCTCGTGTGTTTGCGAACAAAATTTCTAAATCTATTCAGAAATCACATTGGATTAAGTTTGAGAAAAAGAAAAAAATTTAGCTAAAGGGGTATTTTCAATCTCGCTTCCAATTTCCGCGTGAATAGGATCAAAGTCTTGATATAAAAATTAGAAAGAGGCAAAGGGAAAGCGCAATCTAGCAGGAACATCGAGTTTCATAAGCCGAGCCGTTTGGCTATAAAAGAGACGATATGCGTCTTCCGTCAATTTGTCGCCAAGTAGATTAAGCTTTTTCATCCTTACTACACTTTCGCCATTTTAAGCCGAAGCAAATATAAGATTCTCGAGTCACATCGCAATATTTCTGCTGTCGTTAGGATATGGCAGTGAAAGGTAGACTTCACTATGGCGGCCAACTGCTTGACGCGAACGTTGATATCGACGTCTTTGCGAAGAAGACGCAAAAGATCAGCGTAGCGGCAAAACTGAGTCAACAAAATATCGACAAAGGTTACAATTTCACCAGCGTAATCGAAGTGAACAGCCGTGGTCAACAGCTTAAGGTCGACTTGAAGTCGCACACAGTACTGTCGAAAAATACAATCGGTTTTGGTAACATATTAACTTATATGGACTCACATCAGAAAACGAAGAACGTGGGCATCCTGTTCTCCGCGGATTGCAAGAAAACGTATCTTCTTGTGACCGGGCCTAATAAGGAGCTACTTAAAGTCGACGTGAAACTGCAATTAGAGAAAAATTTGCAAAAACTTGATGCCGAAATTGCGGTTGTTGGCAACAAGCCCACCATAATTAATATAGAAGCGAATGATTGGAACAGCTTCAAGTATGTAAAGTACCAGCAAGGTAAGTTGTGCCGAATCAAGCGTTTTGCTCGTTTAAATTGTATCCGCATGGATATATCCGTGAGATTATTATCAGCTATGTGCTTGACCTGCGCGTAAAATCGCAGAGAGTATACTCTATTGTGAATTTATGCGAATTGATATTCCTCAGATAATCCTAGCACGAAGATTAGCGCTAACGGACGCGTTGTGCTCGGACAATTGGCAGAGATTCACGCCGATGCGTACAAGGATGGAGTAAAGAAAAATCTTTTCTACGGTTTAGTCCATCTTGATGAGGAGAAGTTCTTGAAACCTGACTTCAGCTATAACAAGGACAATATCGTCTATGTGATCGTGAGTATATTATCATCGTGCGACATGTGATATGTTAATATTGCTTTATTTACTTTACTGACCATTTTATCTTAGGAACATACTCGAAGCCGAAGCATCGAGCTACTGAAACAGCTGAAAGACGCCTCTATTGAGATAATCAAGGAGCTAGAGCATGAGCTGAAAGATTTTTTGGAACATCTGAAGAAGGCTCAGCCGAATATCAAGCCGCTCTTGGACTACTACGAGACTGAATTGAACAAGCTGAAAAACGAGCTTCACGCTGACCAGACCATCAAAGACATACAGGCTACTTTGTAAGGAAATGATTACGTCTCTCTTGACATATTGCATTATATCATTCAATATTACATAAATTAAATAATACATAATCTTTACATAAATTTGTAAATAATGGAATTTATAGTATGACGTCATAAACTGGCTCTACTTAATACATACGATAATTATTGTACATATTTGTTATGACACATAGTCTCTTACTTGAATTAGTAGAAATCGATAATAATGATGTGTCTGTAAACGTTTTTGTAGGTTGAAGTTTGTAGGTCTTTCGCTGAGTTATCATACTTTGTGCGTATAATATCGATCGTATCCTTTCAGGAACAAGCACTTCGGAACTATCATCACCGCCGTGACGGAAACCTTGAAGCAGATAACCATACGATTGAATGAACTCCAGAAAGAATACAACGAAGTAATCTCCAAACTCCAGGAGGCGTGGGACAAGATTTATCCTCAATTGAGAGAATCCTACGAACGGATAGTCAAAGCCTACATCAGCATTCTCGACAGCCTCGCCAATGTCGCCATATCTTACCTCAAGGCGCTACTCACTCTGATCAACGAGCATCAGAAAGAATTGAAGGAAATAGCGGTTATGGCTTCCGAGCTTGCTCAGGACATCGCTAAAATCGTATTCAAGGCTGTTGGTCAGATCAGAAAAGATGTCGATGAGTTTGCCGTTCTGCTGATCAATCAAGTCAAGGCATTACCAATCTATGACCTCGTGAAGGAACAGTACAAGGATATCATAAACCTCCAAGTGCCGGAGAGCATATTGGCATCTGTCCACGAACTTAGCGAGATCATAAAGTCCATGCTGCCGACCGAGGAACTTCGACAGTTCTTTAGCGCTACTTACGAATATATCATAAAACACGTCAAACACGAAAAGGTAGGATTTCCACCGATCTCTTACATCATTTTGCAGTTTCGATTGATAGCATCCTCCAAACGCGATTTGAATAACAAGGTCATTAAGATAATGAGATGTATTCTGGTCTCGCGCAGGTCGACAATGCCAACGAGATCAAAAAGATCTATCAGCGTGCGCTCGACGCTATCGCGTCCCTCGTCAAGCTTCTAGAATCCAGCGACGTCTTGGAACAACTAGTAAACAGCTTATTGGAAGCTAATCTACCTGTTCAGCTTGAAACGTTGACGAAATTGCCAGTGATTACTTCGGTAAAAGTATCTCTTATCAATCTGTTACGCAACAATGAACTTCCATCCCTTACGGATCTCTACTATGCCTACAGGTATATATTAAACTTCTTTTGATTTATCAAACTTTCTATTTTTATTTTATATTACATATCAAATTTTACTTTATAACGTAATTTTTAACTTTATTTTTCACTGCAAAAAACTTGCATCTCTCTCGAAAATTTATTTATGCCAGAAAGTGACAGATAGACGCACTTTAAAGAGAAAAATTAAATTATTCTGTTCCTCTTTTTTATGATGAATATTCTGCGTTCATTTTTTATAATCAGTTAAAAGCTGGAAGAATATTCAACGTTAAATATAACTATATTAATCCTACTCCTCTATTTCAAACAGGCCCACCCTGCTGCTCTCTGACATCGTGCCTCCCTTCAGTAAAGTTGGTATCGTCGTCGACGGGGGACACTTCTTCACCTTCGACGGCAATCATTTTGGCATAGCCGGCGATTGTACCTATATTTTGGCCCAAGATATGCAGGACGGCAATTTCTCCGTCGTCGCCAACTTCAACAAAGGGAATCTTATTAGTGTGACCGTTACGGAACCTAAAGAGAGCATCACGCTGAAGAACAATGGCAACGTAAATTCATTTCTCTTATCTCTATAAACCAATTTCCTATAGCAGCGGCAAGTTACGTAGGTGAATATGTGACGTGAATCGAGAACGCGCGGGGTGGCAAATGGGGTGCAGAGAGAAAGGGGGAAAAACGGCGGGAGACAGGGAGGGCGAAACCACAGATCGCGCTCATATGGTATTCCGAGTACGAGTCTTATAATACAATCCCGTATTGAACTGTAACTCTGTAAGTTTACCGAGGGGCTCCAAACTTTGCTGACAAGCCAAACTCTATTATCCTCGCGTCGCTTCTCTTATAGACGAACTGAGCGAGGGAGGAATAAAAATTCGCCGTTGTACGTTGCGCGAACAACCTCGTTATTATGAACGCGCAACTTTGACCTGCTCTTTTATTTTATTTCTATTTTTTTATTTTTTTTTATTTTTTTGTAGTTTTTCTTTCCTTTTTTGCACTCATTTTTTTTTTTCATTCGCACAAAATGTTTGGCTCTTCTGCGTTTGCCACTGCAACCTGCAACGCCTCTCTTTTTTCAGATTCTGGTGAATAACAAGCCAGCCGATTTCCCAGCCAACACGAAGAATCTGCACGCGTTCCTCATCACCCCGACCGCACACATCAAGTCCGACTACGGCGTGCACGTCACATGCAGCTACAAACTACCTTTGGTATGCACGGTCCGCGTGTCCGGCTTTTATCACGGAAAATTACGCGGTCTTCTCGGTGATGGCAACAACGAGCCCTATGACGACTACACGTTGCCGTCCGGAAAGGTGAGAGAGTGTGCACAGCTATGTTTTACTGTTAAATAAATAATTTCTCGTGCAGAGGCAAAAATCAAAAAGTTGATTCTAATTGCATCAGATGTAAACGGGCAATATATTTTTTAAAAGAATTTTTGATGAATAAAAATTTCATGAATTATATTTTTCAATTTTCTAAGCGATTGAAAAAGGTTGATTGAAACAAATTTTTCATTAAATCGATTTTCAAGCTGAAAAGAATCTACCCGCATACTATAAAATAATATAAATACATAAATAGCAAGATTAATACATTTTTCAGCTAATTTTATCATAAGAAAAGCTGAAATTGATAGCACATTAATGTAAAAGCTGGAAATGCGATGAAAAATGAATTCGTTATAAATAGTTAACATAATCTGCTTCCTACCTTCGGAAG